>NC_142037.1:10227300-10527577 GCF_982192425.1 Myodes glareolus
GTTTAAAACAGAATGTGTTCTGTGCATTCATGATCCCAGTAAGTAGTGAGCAAACAAAGGCTCTGAATGAGTGGAGAGCTGGAGATTGTCCCTGGGTCACCATAAACTCCTCATTCCTGGTGTCTGATCCTCCTGGTACTTCTGCCCCACCGCAGAACAATGCCTCGATATTTACAATATTATAATATCTACCATTTAACAATAGTAGATATTAATTTATCCAAAGTGATTAAAAAGAAAGTTTGAAATCAAATCTTCACTCTTTCTTTTATTAACTGTTTTACACAGAGAAAAATCATTTTGCCTTCTTACTATAGACCCTACTTACAAAAACTGAACAGGACTGTATGTAACTTGTGTGGTTTCTATTAATTAAATGAAAGAGTTCACCTAAAGCTCCTGGCTGCAGGTTTGGCCCAGGAATTTTCAGTGCCAGCTCAGTAAGAGCTTTCCTAGCTGGCAAACCTTTTAGATTAAAGTGGACAGAGGAGCCTTGGCCTGTGAGGAACAGGATGGCACACCCTAAATCAAACAGCTTTTAGAAGACAAAATCAGGCCTCCCGAGGGACCATATACAGCCGTTAGCGTCAGGAGGGAAATGTACTCAGATCTCCTCTCGTGCACCTTCCTTCCCCCTTCTTAAACTCGGGAGACCTCTGGATGTGGGAACTGACTTTGGTTTGAGAGCCCACCACAGCGGAGAGTTGGTGTGCTGGTCATGTCAGTGTGAGGACGTCAGGATGAGTCTCATCACAGACAGCTGGGGACTCAGGGAGGCTTGGGCAGTTTCTGAGAGGCTGTTCATGGGTGAACTGGAAGCAAAGTACAGCTATTGCATCGTTAAGTCATTCCGTTGCAAAAGCCCAGCACTGCTCCTGCTATCTCTAGGGAAAGGTCTGTGATTTTCCCTGGTCTAACAAGAAGGCATGCACAGAGCTGCTCTGGAGATCTACATGTGGCTGGAGACATGCGGGATTCTGTGAGATGCTTGGCATTCTGAACTGGTCTGTGCTGTGCTTAGTGAGACAGATCCACTCATGACTCTTGGCTGTCCCAGCAGAGTCAAATTGCTATGAAAGTTTGGAAGTGCTTCCCCTCCATTTTTCTACGTCACCCCTCGGGTCGCACGGTTTGCGTAGCACTGCCCTCTCGTAACTTGCCCCCCAACCTCAGAGGATGACCAAAAAAAGCAGCAACACGAAGATCCGTTTTCAATTCTAAAAATAGAAAAGCTGGAGCAGGTTTGTAGCAGCCACTCCATGTTTTATATATAAATCTTGGCATCACAAGGTGTGAGTATTGATATCAGGCACACCTGTTTGGTGCTCTTAGCTTCCAAGCCAACTGCTCGCCTGCTGTATGTAACTCTGCCCTTCCTCTGAGCTTCTGTTTCTTTGTTTGTAAAATGTGGACCGTGTGTTTATAAATTCCTGACATAGCGCACAGGAATCAGCGAGAAATTTTGTTTCATGGTGAATACTTGAGGAGTCACAGCTGAAGCTTTGCGTGTTAGTTGACCCTGCGTGCTGTGGTTCAGATATGGGGTGAAGGCCCTCAGAGCTTCCACCTACTGACGTGTACTCCTCAGTGGGTGTGATGAAGATGGAGGTGAAAGCCTACCTGCATCGTAGCACTTGGCGGTCCAGGCCTTTGGGCAGTGGTTAGCATTAGTAGGTAAGGCCATCAGGGTAGGGTCCCGTTATTAAATGCTGCTGGCTTTGTAAAGGAGGGAGAGACGCGTCTATGTAATGTGCTCACTGTCTCTTGTCATGTGACAACCTAGGCCACCTTGGGATTCTGCCAGCAGGATGGCCATGATTAGTTATGTGCCCTGAGCCACCAAAACCGAGAGTCCAAATTAACATCTTCATAAGTCTCATCCATTTGGTTCGTACTAGATTCACTGTGCTTATACGCAGCTGTTTTAATTGTCCTTTATGGCAGTTCTAGATATGTTCAGGTCTAGTTTAAAGAAAACTATGTGTTAACACTGTGAGAAGAATGTGGGACTGTGGCAAAGCTTCCTAGCTCACAACACAGGCAAATCTTCCTTCAGTCGCTTAGCTAACGTGAAGATTCCAGAACCTGATCCTCAGCGTTGAGTCCAGCTTTGCTTGAGTGAGGCCCTGGGTTTGGAAGTACCACTTGGTCCCACTTCAAATGACTGTGAGGCAGGTGGTTCCTGAATCACACTTTTAAAACACTGATTTGAAAGGGGAGCACAACCCGGGCAGTGGTGACATGTGCCTTTAATCCCAGCACTCAGGAGGCAGAGGCAGGTGGATCTCTGTGAGTTTGAGGCCAGCCTGGTCTACAGAGCGAGTCCCATAACAGTCAACGTTGTTACACAGAAAAACCCTGGCTTGAATAACAACAACAACAAAAAAAGTATAGCAGAAGAGGTTCTTGGATGGGAATATTTCAGTATCTTGAATAAATAAATACATGATAAATACACATGCAAAAACTCCAGAGATCATATACGCACATGACATCAGTCTCAGCCCTCAGTCTTGTCACTTCCCACATAGTTCACAATCCTGAGTTTTCTAACCAACCATGAAAACTTCAGACAATTTTTCTTTAATAAACCAATGAATTAGCCAACTGCTTGCTTGGTCAGCCTGACTTTATTAGAGTTCTGTGATGTTCTTGGTCAGGTACACAGCTCTACAACTTGAACCTAAAAATAAAATGTTTTCTGTTCTCCATGTGCAGGCCCTTTATCGTGTTTAGTTAAGTGGACAGATTAAATGTGCTGTTTAAGGACGCCAGGGAAGCCAGTGCTCCAGAAAGTGGGTCGCTTTCTTCACTAAATAGACTTCTGTCCTTGCAGCCCTACTCCACATATGCTTCTCCATCAATAATTAAAGCTGACTTAGGGTGTTAGAGATTTTGGTTTCCTACTGATGGCAGTGGACAGTTTCATATTAGTGTATTTATTTGTATACAATTAACACCCGTATGTTTCCTCAAAGAGGAGCGGGGTTGCATGTAACCAACGGGGAATTACTATGAATGTTGTCAGCTGCTGCGACAGTATTGTGGTTAGGCTTAAGGACAGAATTCTAATATTTTAAAAACACATGATTAAATATTTATAGGTAAATCTTATAGCGAATGATTTTCTTCAAAATAATTCAAGGAAAATGTGGAGAGATGCAAAGGAAGGGCGATTGAACCCAGATAATTCATTGCTGGATCCAGATGTCGGGAACATGGGGTCCACTATTCATTTCTTTGCTTTTATAACCAATTTGAAATGTTTCGCATGGAAATATTTAAAGAAATGTGGACGTCAAATTAGAAGCATCCTTAGAGAAGCACATAAGACAAGGTCTAGCCTGCACCTGGTGCCTGTCTGAAACATGGAGTAAGCCTATAGGATTTCACATTCCTTTCAAAGGACATAGAGTCCTCCTGAACTGGCCACTGAGGAGCAGTGGACTGTGTCTTCTGCAGCCTGTGGATGGCAACGTGTCCAGCTCGGCCCCTGCAGTGAGCACCAGCCCTTTTTGGAGCTCAGCTTTACATCTGAAGTCTTCACATCACAAGTGTGCACTGTCAGTTCTGGAAAACCTAAAGGAGAGCAAGAGGAATGCACTCTATCCTGTAGCCAGCATTTTGAAAATGCTAAAACAGAGATAATGATTTTTTTTTACATCCTTAATCCATTTAGAGAATAGCCTATCTCAAAAGCACTCCTGCTTAGGGTTTCTTTCTGGTCCCTTTCTTTGTTGGAGGCAGGAGATAGCCATTGGCAGCCTGCCCCTAAGATAGAGGTTCCAGGGCCTTTAGAGAGAGTTAAGGGGCCACAGGGAGATGCTAAGGTTGCAAAATGACTGCCTCATACACAGGAGGACCTGAATTCCAATCCTCAGAACTCATGTGAAAATCCAGGCACAATGGTGTCAACTTGCACTTCAGGGCCTGGAGGCAGCTGACAGGGAAAGAGAGGGAGCAGACCTAGGCAGATCTCTGAAGTTCCACTGGCCAGCCACTCTAGCCAAATGCACAGGCTTCACAGTCACTGAAAGACCTTGTCCCCCAAAATAACGATGGGGAATAATTAAGGAAAGATACCCAATGTGAACTCTCACCTCTATGTGTGCTCACGCACGTGCACACATACACTTGCTGCACACATTGGCACTAAAAAGATGGTATACAACACACAGAAAGGGTGGAAGGAGACGGGGGAGAGGAGGAAAAGAGAAAGGAGACACAGAGACAAGAGAATAAGTTAGAGAGTAAGTATACCTAGTAAAGAAAAGGATTTGAACCCAGGATTGCCACATCTACTCATGACTGCATGTACCCTTCTCCCGCTTGTAGAACCCCTCTTGCCTTTTAAAAACCCATATTTCCTATCCTTGCATTTCTAGTTGACAACTGATGCTTGCGAATAGCTATCCCTTGAGTCATTTTGAAACTGCACAAAACTTTGGAAGACAAAAGCAACCAATCAATCATCGATCACACACACACACGAACAAACACACCTGTACACACACATGCACACACAGGTGTGCAAACACGCACATGCACACACACGTACACAGGCACACACAACTAAAGCACTGGCATGGCTAGCTCTTATCTTTCTTCCAGCCATCATTCCTTGAGGATTTCCAGGGTGTAAAGTAGTTTAGGTGGCTCAAGAGTTTCAGCCTGTTTGGAGATGAAACGTGCGAGCCACTGGAGAAAGAGCACAGCGACAATTAGAAACTTCCCCACACTCCTGAAATAACATGACCCACATTACGTCAGTGTATGCTTGTAAAATGAAATATATGGCGAGTGATTATAGATTTTTTAAACCGTCTCAGAAATAGATTTCTGCAGCCTAAAAAAACAATGATTCCAAACAGATGTACCAGTCTGCCAAGAGTCAGTTTGTCACTGACCCTCATTTTAAATAAAATATAATAATAGCATTGCACTCTGTGAGGTGAGTCACACTGATTGTTTTGTCTCCTCACGTTGGATTTGAAGGTAGGAGTCATTACCTCTGAGTTTGAGGAAACCAACAAGGCTGAGGGATGGAATCAGTAGCATAAGGAGGTTTAGCTGGGCCTCGGCTGGGACCCCACAGTGTCTTCTTTTAAAACACACATCTCAAGCATCCCTGCTGAGTCTACTACAACACCATGTGGGGAGAGGTAGTTCATTCTGGAAAGTGGGCCTTTGGAGTCTGGAGTCTTGCTGACCCTTGCCAACAGCAAAAGGATGTGGTTAATAGAACCTATTGTTCTTGCTTGTGGAAACCATGGCTCTCCCTGGTTGAAACTAGTTATGTAGTTAAGAACATAAGTCCCTGGAAGCAATGTCAATGTGCTAGGTAGTTTTATGCCAGCTTCACCCGAGCTAGAGTCATCTGAGAGGAGGAGACCTCACTTTAGGAAATGCCTCCCAAAAATCTGGTGGTAGAGCATATTTCCTAATGAGATGGGGAAAGCATACTCCATTGTGTGTGGGGCCACCCCTGAGCTGGTGGTCCTGGGTTCCATAAGAAAGTCGGCTGAATAAACCATGAGGAGCAGCCAGTAAGCTCAACTCCTGCCTCCAGGTTCCTGCCCTGTTAGAATTCCCGCCCTGACTTCCTTGACAGTAGACTCTGACACAGAAGTGTAAATGAAATAAGCCCCTCCCCCACAAGATGCTTTTGGTCATGGTGCTTCTCACAGCAGTAGAGCCCTAAGACAGCCAGGTTTTTTCACTGTACCACGTGCTTTGGTTGCTTTTACATTATGATGACCCCTGACTAAAAGTGTTTGAAGGAGAAGAAGGTTTACTTTGAGCTCATGATCTCTGGGGGTGGGGAGTGGTCCCTATAGTATGACAGGGAGGGCATGGCAGAGATGTTCACAGGGGTAGGAGCATTTGGTGAAATCTATTCACGTCATGACAGAGGAGAAGGCAACCAGGGACTGCATATAACCTTCAGTGTCCCAAGCTTAGTGACCTACATTGAGCAGACAGACTACATCCGAAAAGTTCCCCAGCTGTGGAGCAAAAGTATCAAACCTGAGCCTGCAGAGGACATGCCAGATTCAAGTCATAACATCACCCAAAGAAAGATCCCAGTGACCAAGGGGATGGAGGGGCTGAGCATTCAGTGAACGCTGAACCTTGAGGGATGAATGGTTCTTCAGCAACCTGATTCTCTAGGAGCCCAGGATTAAGGTATCCTTCTGCTGGGTGATCACGGGTGTTTTATGAAAATTTTATGATACTTGGAATTCTGAATGATGTCATTAGCACTGAGAACATCCTGTAGATTCTGTCCCAACACTACCTGCTCCTGAGTTCCATTCTTGGAAGTCAGAACCCCTACCTCTGAGCATAGTGTGCAGGGTGATCTGAATGAGAATGGCCCCATAGGCTCATGATTGAATGTTTGGTTCCCAGTAGGAAGAACTGTTCGGGAGGGATTAAAAGTAGTGGCCTTGTTGGAGGAGGAGTCACGGGGAGTGGACTTTGAGGTTTCCAAAGTCCATTCAGTGAGGATTTTTCTTGCTCCTGATTGTGAAACAAAATATCAGCTCTCAGCTGCTCCTGCTGCCATCCCTGTGCGTTGCTGTCATGGACTCTAACCCTTTAGAACTATAAACCCAATTAAATCTTTTATTTTATAAGTTGCCTTGGCCATGGTGTTTTGTTAAAGCAACTAAAAAGTAATTAAGATAGTGTGTGAGCCATGAATGTTCCCAGGAGATTCTGAATAAATGGAGTTCTGGAGAGCTTGTGGCCAGTGAGTTGTGCAAAGGAAAAGTATTATTTTTAGAAGTTACAAAGAGAGGTTGAAAATAATTTTTTCATGCGCAGTCTGGAGGAAGGCCACCTTCAGCTCTAAGGCCCTCCTGAATCTCATGGCAGGCTACAGTTTTAAGTGTATGTATAAGTGTATATGTGTGTATTTGTGAAATTTTTAAATGTATGAAACAAAGCCTGTCTGTGGGCGGTAATCAGTTTGAAATGTTAAACCTGAAATTGGGAAGACTTCCAGTGATTTTGAGAAATAAAAGTTCATTTGGCTGAAAGGCTGGCTGATTACATCTGCCTGTTCATTTTATTATTCCATAACTACTTTTTCTTGTAATAACCCACACCGGTTCATGGGTATCCATGGGAACGCCACAACGCAGTGGGTCAGAAACCAGCTGGGTCGGTGAGTGCAGGTGGATCTGCTCAAAGGAAAACTTTCAAGCCCACTGTTAGAAACTCCTCTTCTACTAGAAAAATGGGGCCGTTTTTCTTTCTGTCTGGATTCCCACTGCCTGTGATATTGAGATGAATGGGGGCTGTATAAATAGGCACTTGCAATGATTTGTTGAATCAATAAGTAGGGGCAGGTGAGACAGCGCTCCTGGCATGGCTAGCTCGTATCTTTGGATAAGAATCCAGAATCTGATGGAATCAGATGGAATACAATGTCCCCCAGAATAGCAATGTGCCAGCATTTGGGGATTAAGAAATCAACTTTGTAAATTTGAAACTGTGCCTGCAGACATAGTTAGGATGCCTCTCAAATTTTCTTCAGGTATAAATTACTGATGTATATGCATCCTTGTTCAAAGATTCCTTTCTCAAAGCCTGTTTAAATTCTTGCCCTGATGTAATTTCTTTCTTCTGACCACGCTAGTTCATGCTGAGCCTTTCCTACTTATGGATATTGTAATCTAATAAGTCTTATCACTCTTTACTTCAGAGTAGAAGATCCAATTAGTTGCATTTGGAAACGATTAATTCTACCGCTCTGCCCTTGGGTACAGTGAATGCCAGGCTTCTGCTTGGCTGCGGTTTCGGTCCAACTGTCCTGCTACATCTTGCTGAAACCGTTTGCAGTTCAGGCTCTGAGAAAACCCAATGTAGCGTGGCTTACAGTAATAAAATGTGCGTTAGGACACTACAGGGGTTTCAAGTAATGATAATATGTCCCAATCTGAGGTCTGAGCTCAGATATTCTAGAGCTGGGTGCTTTGGCAAGCCCTGCCAGCTACAGGCTACATATTTGTCTTCTAACACCTAACTGCATCATTTTGCCATTGCTATTAGCCCCTTTACAGTTCCCTGCAGTTACCTGTTCACAGTTCTGGACATTGTTCACCCTTGAAGCACCACCCTTCACAGTCAAGCATCAAAGATAGTGGCAGACTTTTCTCTTCAATGTAATAAATAACTAGTTTGGGTTAGCCTTGAAAAGGAGGCAGGCAATATACTGAGGAGGAGATGGATAACCGTGGGAGATTGACTCCTGCTGTCACTGATTTAAAAAGATCAACAACCAGTCAATAGTTGTTTTGGGAATTCGGTGAAATTCTTCCTGTCTTCTCTCTCTCTCTCTCTCTCTCTCTCTCTCTCTCTCTCTCTCTCTGTGTGTGTGTGTGTGTGTGTGTGTGTGTGTGTTTCTCTTTTACTCTCCTCTAAGCTGGAGATCAAACCCAAGGCCTCTTAAACACTCACACCGGACAAGTACTTTGCCACTTAGGCCATGCCTCACCCCCCATTACTGTTTTGTCTCATCATGGACTCTACATGTCTCTACATGTCTTCTGCATGTTCTGTGGGCACCTGTGCTGCCACCATGGAAAGACAGACATAGGCAGGGAAGGGTACATGTCTCAAATTCACAATCTGATCACAGTGTGTAGCCATAGCAGAGGCCAGTCCAGGCTTGAGCCACCAGCCACTGCTGTTCAGTTGCCTCTTAGCTCTCGTCAGCCCTGCTGGGTGTGTGGAGGAGCTCTGCTCACAGTGACATCCTTGGCGGCAGACTGGCGACTACTACGCCTTCCCATTTAAGCCAAGGAGGCCTTGTGGATTTTTTTGGGCTCCTGGTTTTCCAAGTCAACCTCTCTTCATTTTCCCCATTTTGAAGGAGGGGAAGAAGTAAAATCAAAAAGAAGAAGAGAAGAAAACATGGTTACTTTGCCTCCTCAAACCTCTCCTTGGAGATAGGGAGAGGTGAAGCACCTAAGCCAACACTTTATCAAGTGCAGGCCTTAAACCTTCTGAACATGGAACATGAGTGAGCTCAGCTGAAACCAAGAGAGGAACAGTCCCACCAACCTGGGAGTCAAAAACCATAATACAGCACTGGTGTTTTAAGCCAATGAGTGGGAAGCTGGTTATAGGGCACAGGCCGAGAAACCTCAATAAATGGCATAAATGTTTAGGCTTCTGAAGTAGAGCCATCTTCACGGCTGTGGGACATCTGGGGGGAGAAGGAAAGTACAAAACAATATTCATGAGGGAAAAATAGAATGACGTCACCAAATGCACTACAGCTGAGAAATACAACCCAGAGAGACCCTCAAATGGTTCAGCGTTCTGTGCAACCAGCGCCATAAGTGTCAGTTCCCATCACACAGTGGGTATTTATAGAGGCAGCTGGATTCTTAGCTATTGATTATTGTAGAATAAAGGGATTCTGAACTTGCCTGCCTTGGGAGTGAGGATTAGGACCAGAGAGCCTGCTGTTCTTCAGAGAAATGGTGATCACAGGTGCCAGCCTGCTTGGGGACTTATTTTACACAGAGGGCTCACATCAGAGGTTCCTGACTTGAAATACTGTACCACTGTGCCTGGGTGATCTACTGAAGGATTTTCCCGTTTTCTTCTCATGGGATTCTCTTCCTTACTCACAAGGTTTTGTTTTGTTGCTGTTGTTGTTTGCTTGCTTTTCATTTTCCAAATTCGCTGTAGTCTTTTGAGACAATGACTCAAAGGAACAGATGACAGATTCTATGGCAATGAACCTCCGCAGTGACTCGCCCAGTGTTGCTCTGGTTTAACGTCTTTGAAGCCACAACATCCCTGGATCCCATTGACCTATGACTTGCAGGGGCAGGGGGAGTTTGGCCATAGCAAAAGTTCCACTGCACTGATATTTCAGTAGCTGCTTCTTTCCAGACAAGGACTGGAAAGTTACTCAGGCTTACAATTTCATCTTTGGGTCTGTCTCTGTGTGTTTCCTTTGTGGCCACGGAAAAACTCAGTTAGGGAAGAAAAGAAGAATAGAAGATGCCCATCAAGCATCTCTTATTTGCTTGACACTTTATCTGTATCATTTAACTGGGTGCGGATTCTAGTCCTGTGCTGACAGGGTGAAGGCTCCCACAGCAGGCGTCATGCCAACCCAGGTCTCTTTGTCTTCCAGACACTGTCTCCACATCACCACGATTTTCAATGTCTTATGAGCTCCAGCCTATGTCACCATTTTTCTAGGGAGGCCTGTCATCCTATAATGCACCTCCCTCAGTTGTGTGTGTGTCTCTGTGTCTGTGTATGTTCACACACATATATGCATGTGGTTGTCCTGAGTAATTTTTTGTTTGTTTGCTTGCTTGCTTGGTCTTGTTTTTTTTTTTTTATCTTGACATGAACAGGCAATAGTCATCTGAAAGGAGGGAAGCCCAACTGAGAAAATGTCTCCATAAGATCTGGCTGTAGACAAGCCTGTGGGGCACTTTCTCAATGATTAATGTGGGAAGTCTACTACCCCTGAACTAGATAATTGTTTATTCTTTTCTTTTCTTTTTCTTCTTTCTTTTTTTCCCCCAAAATGCTGCAAGATCCCCGGCGGCAGTAGGCAGCAGAAATACCATAGGTCCCAAATGGTGGTAGCTGGCCATGTGGCGGCAGACCGCAGGCCCTGGGAGCGGCCAGTCCCAGGCAGAGCCGGCTGCCGGTTCCCGAACAGTGGCTGGTCCCAGGCAGGCGGACACATGGCAGGGGGCAGGAGACAGAGACATGGATAGACACGACATGCAGAGTGAGGTTGTATATTTATTCAGGGGGTTATGGAGGGGGAAGGGAGAAAGGGGGCAGAGAGAGAGACAGAGACAGAGACAGAGACAGAGAAGGGAGAAACAGAGAAGTGGGGAGAGAGGCAGAAGCGAAGCTGCCTCTCCGAGAGGAAGACAGAAAAGAGAGTGAGCTCAGGCTGGAAGCTGAAGATCAGCCTGCCTCAGCGGATGGGGGAGGGAGTAGGTGTGGCTTGTCTCTTAAAGAGACAGAACAACCATTAAACCCATGACTTCATATTTACACCAGGACACCTGCTCTTCTTTAAATTTATAATTCCAAACTCCATTCATATGTTGTTACACTTGAGACTCATGAGAAAAGACCATGATCTTGGGGTGTACCTAAAACTGACCAGCCAGCTGTCTCACTGTAAATAGGGATGTGAGAGAGTCCCCACCCATTTTCTAGAGAGATGAAGTGTTCACAGGGCTGAGAGAGTTGGCTGCTCTAAACAAGAGCAAAGATGGACATTACATGAATGGTCCCAAGTTCAGTGCAGGTTGAAACATTTTACACTTTTTTTCGGCTCTAAGAAACAGGAACTTATTCTTAACTACAAATAGAAACCTTAACTTGCAAGGACTTAACACAGGACAAGGACCTTGTTTTTCAACTACAAACAGAAACTACAGTGTGCACAGGACAAACAGGACCTTAGCCTTAAGTGTCTTAACTGCAAACAAAAACCTTAAGCTACAAGGAATAGTGTTCCTATTTTGGTCTCACAATACTTTTCTTCAAAGACTTTAAAACCTTTCATGGAAGGAGCAGGTGGCCTGTTCTCAGAAAGCAATGTGAACTTTGAAGTGAACGGCTCATTTCTCACACAGACTCTGGAATCTGTTTTAAACTGTTAGAAGTTGACACTGAGTTCTATCTTCTTGAATCAACAATTTGAAGTATGGTGTTCCAGATAATTCTTTTGTGAGATTTCTCTTCCAGTAAGATCAGAGGATTTTCCAGATGAGTCTAGTGTATAAAACCTTTCATTTCAGCTCCTGCCTGCTGCTCCTGCTGCAGCCTTTAACTCTACTTCCATCTGCGTGACCACTGCAGCGTGGGACTCAGCTGCTCTCCAAAGGCTGCTGGTACAAGACTGTGATTTATGAATCTTTGCATGGTGTCTTAGTTAAGGTTACTAGTGCTGTGATGAAATGCCATGACCAACAAGTTAGGAGGAAAGGGTTGATGTCATTCACAGTTCCATGTAACAAACACATCATTAAGAGCAGTGAGGGCAGAAACTCAAGCAGGCCAGGAGCCTGGAGGCAGGAGCTGATGCAGAGGCCATGGAGGGATGCTGTTTACCATGGCTTGCTAAATCTGCTTTATTATACAATCTAGGACCACCAGCCCAGACGTGCCCCACACACAATGGAAGGTTCATCCTTCCCACATAAATCACCAATAATAAAAAAAAGGCCCCACAGGCTTGCTTACAGCCAGATTTTATGGAGGCATTTCTCAATTGAGATTCCTTCCTCTCTGATGACTCCAGCTTGTCTCAAGTTGACATAAAACTAGCCAGGACAGTGGTGGCACATGCCTATAATACCAGCACTTGGGAGGCAGAGATAGGCAGATCTCTGAGTTCGAGACCAGCCTAGTCTACAGAATGAATCTCAGGACAGCCAGAGCTATGCAAAGAAGCCCTGCCTCACAAAACAAACAAACAAACAACAAGCAAGCAAACAAACAAAACCTAGCTAGGACAGATGGAAACCAATGAATAGTAGAATTTGACTGACCTTAATCTAACATACTTTAACTATCACTCTCAAAAACCTTCTCTAGCATTTTCAAACTTAATAACTCCTTTTTATCACATAAAATGCTTTTTTCTAATGGACATACAAGTTGAGAGTTTCGTTGCCTTTTTATTATAACTTTCTCTATTCCTGACAGTTTCATGCATATGAATATAATATAATATGATCCTCTTCACCTCAATTTCTACCCATCAACTGAAAGACTCTCGGGGGTGTCTTCCTCCAGGAGGGACCCCGTGCCCCATGGACCAGTCAAAACCACGCGAACGGATGCAAACAGCAAGAAGTTTATTCAGATACACAGGTACCTGGGGCGGCAAAGCCTCTCAGAAGACTCGCACCCCTCCAGGTTGGGGTGAGGGGTTCTTATAGGAGAGCAAAAGCGCGGGTACAGAAGCGAAAAGCGTGGTTATGGGGATTTATTCCATTGGTCAATTTAAATAAGGCTAAGAGTGCGCGCTGAGTGGCAAATTCTTGCCCTTTCACCTAAATACCAAGGAGGGGGTTGTCCAGGGGCTTTCTGTTTTTCTTATCTCTTCCTGCTTTCCTAGCTGGAGACCCGATGGCCGGCTGTAAATACCCTGACTCACATCCTGTCACAGGACAAAAGGCCTCCTCCCCCTTATTTTACAGTAAGGCTTGACTCTAATGCCTTACATTCCAACATCCAGGGTGGTATTTTTTTCTTTTTTTCCTTTTCACAACTTCTTCACATACCCTCAACAGGTCTTCCCCCCACCTCATTGGCATTTTTCTTTTACATAGCCTACAAGTCTAATTTGTTCTTCCACATGCCTGGGTGTGGAGCACCCACTGAATTATGGGAAACCTACCTTGTGACGCGCTCCCTGACCAGCAGGAATGGACGGTCACAAAATCAAGAATCCTTCTCAATCACAATTTATTAGAGCTCCTTGCTTGAAAGGGGGAATGGGGAACAGGGATGACGAGAGAGAGCGAAAAATCCAAAGACAGCCGCTTTTCTAGGGTGAGAGGCTCGAATGCTGATTGGTTGATGCCATTCTACTAGGATCCAAGGCCACGGGACAGGTCAGGAGACCGAGTCTCTTGAAATGCAAAACAAGGCTCCAGCACACCGGCCTAAGGCGGCAACATCAAAGGATATGTATACCTCCAGGCTGTAGGAGTGCTGGCACTATCTGGCCAAGGCCACATCCAGGCGGCTCCCTACAGCTCCTCCTTTTATTGTCTTTTAGAGCAATAAGGCAAAACTATTTTCCAATCTGGTCCCCACCTCATGATGTGTGGACTGATTAAAGAAAAGAAAAGCAAGACACACCCTTCCCGTGCAATGGGACAATTACTTCCCTGGGAGTGCTAGGGCTGTGTCTGCACACCCTCCGCCTATGCATACCTTCCTCTGTGCCGTGGGACTATCTGGTCCCTAGAGGGTGCAAAGGCTATGCATGGCTAATTGCCTGTGAGCTCTTTTGAGGCTGAGAGCCAAACCTGGGGTGAGGATACACATTCCAAGACTGCCAAGGCTTGTGCCACAAAGACCTTGTCCCTCCTCACTTGGGCTAGCAGGTAGCACACCAATCAAAGACATACAGCACTTCCACCTAGACACAGCATGCCAAGGATATCTCTGCTCCCACCCATCCCCAAGGAGGGAGAAAGGCAGAATAGAGTCAGTCAGAAAATTGTTAAGAGATAAGAGGTTGCACAGGGTGCTGCTCAAGGTGATAACGTGAAACAGTTGCTCTTGACACCGCCCAGAGGGTCATCACTGCTGCCTCCGCACGAATCTTCCACAGCAGGACACTCAGCATCCACTGGATCATCTTTCTTCTTTATTTCTCTTGTCAGTCTCGTTGGCACCCAGATTGGATCTTCACGATTCTGAGGGAAAATGCAAATTGCTCCCCTGGATCTGGTAATTACCTGATCCGGTCCACACCATTTATTAATCAATACATCCTTCCACATGACCAAATCTCGCTCTGTAGAGCTTTCAAACAGGGCATGCCTGTCTGCTGCTGTTTTTCCAGCAATATTTTGAATTAAAAAATTAAGTGTAAAGAGTGCAAGAGAAATCCTTTCTCTGGGGGAAGCTGCTACAGCTATTCCCCCTTTTTGCTTTCGCAAAATTTCCTTTAAATTTCTATTTGCTCTTTCTACGATACCCTGGCTTTGAGGATTGTATGGTAGGCCAGTGGTATGTTCAACTTGTAATTGCTTGCAAAAGGCTTTAAAGCCCTGTGAGGCATATGCTGGGCCATTGTCGGTTTTTAAACGACTTGGCTTTCCCCAAGCTGCCCAGGCCTCTAAGCAATGCATTTTTACATGAGTTACCTTTTCCCCTGCCAGTGGGGTGGCATGAATTATTCCAGAGCATGTGTCCACCGACACATGAACATATTTTTGTCTGCCAAACTCCGAGATGTGAGTCACATCCATTTGCCAGAGTGAGTTTGGCTTTAACCCCCTGGGATTTACCCCAATATGTGGGGGATGTAACATGGTCACGCAGGAGGGACAGGCTTTTACTATCCTCCTGGCATTTTCCCTAGAGATCTTAAACTTTAAGCGAAGTGTATTCGCTGGAACATGATAAAGCTGATGGAAATCTCTAGCTAGCTGGAGTGAATCTGTAGCCACAAGGGCGAGTGCTCGAGTAGCACCATCAGCTTGAGCATTAGCCTCTGCCATAGGTCCTGGCAAGAGAGAATGGGCTCGAATATGAGCAACATAAAAGGGATTTTCTCTTTTTAAAATATGTTTTTGTATTTGTAAAAGAATATTAGACACTGTACTTGAGCTGCGAATTGAGGCTGCAACCTCAAGAGAGGCCACAGCATTGACCACATATTGTGAATCTGAAATTAAATTAAATGGCTCAAGAAATCTCTGAAACACCTCCAAAACCACCAAGCACTCAGTGACTTGGGGGGAATCAGGCCGAAATTGAAAGACCACAGGTTTAGCATTTCCTGCCACCAGAGCCCCTTTTCCGGTCTTTGAGCCATCTGTATAGATAGTTAAGGCTCCTTCTAATGGGTGGGGCGAGGTAATCCTGGGAAAATACACCAAATTTTTCTCCATAAAATTTATTAAGGGGTGCCTTGGCACATGATTGTCAATAACATTAGGGAATGCACAAAGCAGGATAGCCCAGCCATCTACTGTGGCTGTCAAAACTTCTACCTGTTCCCTCGTATAGGGAATTATCAACTTGTCAGGCATTCTCGCAAAGTGGGCTAAGCAAAGCTTTATTCCCATTAATGCTTGGCCAGCCACCAATTCTGGATAATATTGAACAGATCTTGCTCCTATGGAATTTCCATGCATCCACCAGAGGGGTCCATCTTGCCATAACATTCCAGTGGGATAATTTTTTGTTTTGAGAATGCATAGCAAAATTGGTAAGGATGGATTCACTCGCTGTAATTGAGCTGTAGTAATAGCAGATTCTACCCTCTTAAGGGTCTGCATTGCAGCCGGGGTCATGGCTCTAGGTGAACAGATATCAGGATTGCCTTCTAAGATGGAAAATAAAGGCAAGAGCTCAGATCGAGGTATATTTAAATATCCTCTAATCCAATTTATATCTCCCAGCAACTGCTGGAAATCATTAAGAGTTTTAAGGTGATGGGTGCGAATAAGCACTTTCTGAGGCCTGATGCTTTCAGGGGTGATTATAGTCCCCAAAAATTTCATCATCGAAGATGTTTGTACTTTATTTGAGGCTATGTGGAGTCCTTGCTCCTCCAAAAGGGATGTAACCTTTTGGAAAACTTCCTTCAGGGTCTCCTGATGTGGGGCAGATAATAATAAATCATCCATATAGTGAACAATTTTCACAGTAGGAAATTGTCTCCTAACAGGACTCAATGTTGCATCTACATATAACTGACATATGAGGGCGCTATTGGCCATTCCCTGAGGCAAAGTTTTCCATTGAAACCGAGCATTGGGTTGCTCATTGTTAACAGATGGAAGAGTAAATGCAAACCTTTCCCGGTCCTGGGGACACACGGGAATTGAAAAGAAACAGTCCTTGATGTCCAAGGAAATTACAGGCCAATTCTTTGGTATTGCTGAAAGCAATGGAAGACCCTGCTGGGCTGGGCCCATGACCTGCATCTGAGCATTGACTGCCCTAAGGTCATGCAGTAACCTCCAACCTCCAGAAGCCTTTTTAATCACAAAAATAGGCGTATTCCAACGTGATACAGAATGTTCTAAATGTCCTAGTTCTAACTGTTCTTGTACTAATTGTCTTGCAGCTTCCAGCTTTTCCAAGGAAAGGGGCCACTGAGGGACCCATACCGGCTTATCTACTAGCCAAGGGATGGGCATTGTCTTTTGTGTGGAAGCTATAGCTTCAGTGGCCCCTATGAAAAACCCAAGCCTTTTCTATCTAACTTGGAGACAGTCTCAATAGGATTCTGTCTACCTTGGAGACATTTACCAAGTCCCTTATTGGGAACATAGCCCTGACGTGCCATCATTTGCTTACTGGTATCAGAATAATCATTTGTAAGTCTCAATCTCATTTGAGACTGCACATCCCTGCCCCATAGGTTGATGGGCAAATCAACCACAAAAGGCTGAAAAGTCCCTCTCTGATCTTCTGTTCTCCAGACTAACTCCTTAGCACTTATATGCGGTGTTTGTGCATACCCCAGCCCTTGAAGGGACTGGGAGGCCTGTTGTAAGGGCCAGCGTTTTGGCCATGCTTGGGATCTGATGATACTTTTATCTGCTCCAGTATCCATTAGGCCTGAAAAAATCTTTCCTTCTATTTCTAAATTTAAGATTGGTCGCTGATCAAGCTCCAAGGATAAACAAGCCAAATCTACTCCCATGGGAGCAAGGCTTTTGTCCTTTAAGACAAGCCCCTCTGCTGGAAGCTTATTACGCCCTGAAGGCAGAACTAAGAGTTGAGCTATTCTGTCTCCTGGGGCGATGGAAACTACCCCGTATGGAGAATGGCAAAGAATTTTAATGCAGCCTTCATAGGCAGGGTCTATGACTCCAGGATGGACTATCAGGCCTTTCATAATTGAGGATGAATGTCCCAAGACTATGCCAACAGTATCTTTTTCTAATGGCCCAAACATGTCAGTTTCTATGACCTGAACTCCCATATCCTGAGTTAATAGCAGTTTGGAGGTGGCACAGAGGTCCAGCCCTCCGGAGCCTTTGGCTGCCCTTCTTGTTGGGACGATGGAGTCATCTCGGGGACTGCCATCGTGTTCTGAATTGCCCCAAATATTTTTGGGCCCTGGGTGCATGGGCCCCTCAATCCGTTTTTTGACAATGACTGAATAGGCATAGGAATAAGTTGTCCATTTATATCCCTAGCTGATCTGCACTCATTAGCCCAATGTTTCCCTTTCTTGCATCTGGGACAAATGTCTGGCTGCCTCTGCGATGTTGCAGCTGAGAGCCCTGAAGAATCTGAGGCATTATGACTATTGGGACATTGTTTTTTGAAATGCCCCAACTGTCCACATTTAAAGCATGCCTTTCCCTTATCTCCTCTGACACCTCTGGCAGCAGCAAGCACAGCAGCCGCCAGCCCTGCATTGGTTAGAGGCCCCCCAACTTCACGGCAGGCTTTGATCCAGGCTTCTAATCCCTTTCCCTTTACTGGACCTATTGCTCTTTGACATTCCTTGGTGCTCTGCTCAAATATTATTTGCTGGACAAAAGGCAATGAAATATCTAAATTCCCAAACATTCTTTCAGCTGCCTCTGTCATCCTAGCCACATAATCAGAGAATGGCTCTGCAGCACCTTGAATAATCTTGGTTAAGTTACCAGCTGTTTCACCTTTATTAGGGAGTGATTTCCATGCTCTATAATGAATCTCACTAACCTGCCTATAAACCTCCCAAGGATAATGATTCTGATTTCCAGCAAATGCCCCCTGTCCAAGAAGCATATCAGCCGTCCACTCTGGGTGGCCACTTTGTATGTTAATGCGCTCTTGGGTCTGAGCCTTGTCCTGGACTATAGATTTAAAATCCAGGAACTGCCCTGCTGGAAGAGCTGCTCTTGCAATCTCCTGCCAGTCTGTAGGAGTCAGTGCTACTGTAACAATCCTTCTCAATAATGCGATTGTATAACTGGCATTTGTTCCATAATTTCTCGCAGCTTCAACCAAATCCTTCAGCTGTCTGTATGGGATTGGTTCATACCACCTATTGTAATTCTGTGGCTCCTCAAAAACAGGAAAGGCAGCAGCCAGTTGCGACCAAGTTTGCCTTCCTATGAAGCTGTGACCTTCTGTAGCTACCTGCTGGTACATGGGTGGAGGGGCGGATGGGGGGAGGGCAGCAGGAACTGGCGCCTCGTCTCTTCTGCCCTTTGTAGTAAACACATCAACATCGCCCCGCCTCCGGCTACCTTGCTGCTCTTTCTCGGATTTAGCAGCCGTTCCCTCTAGTTGTTCTTCCTCCTCTGATAAATCTAAATCTACAAATTCTTTCACTACTAAAGCTATGGGGCTTCTCTTCCCCTTTTCTCCTTTTTTTATTTCCGGATCCTTATCTTTTAATTTTTCCTTTTTCTTTCTAGGCCTACACTCTTGTTCCTCCTTCTGATCTGATTCTGAAAAGCTGTCCTGATGTTTCTGTAATGCCTTGCGACCCTGTTTTAATATCTCTATATTACGTTCTTCCTTCAAGCAGTCCCGCACCATCCTCCAAAAAGGAAGTGTGCCTCTCCCAATATTTTCTTCTGCTTGTTCCAAATCCCTGCCTAGCTTATTCCAAGACGGCAAAGTTAGGTCACCTGAAGCTGCAAACCAAGGTGAGACATCAACAATGTCTTTTACGATGTTAGCGACAGTGCTAGAAGAGATCTTTAAATCATGCTGTCGCAAAAGTGCCTGGATTGAGCGATAAATCTCCCTGGGGTTCGAACTGGCTCCATAAGAATTGCCCATGGTGCGCACTTACCCCCTGGGCTAAAGAAAAAAACCTCCTTTTTACTTACAAGGAAGTCCTTTTAGAAAAATGCTGCTTGATCTACTGCGGACTTAGTTTTACTTTTGACTAGAGCTGTAGTCGCAGCAGCAAAGGCACTCACCACCTGGTTAATCACAGCGCAACCCAAAGCAACAGAGAAGAACAAATGCACACATTACCATTCTGGACCAGCCTTAGCAATCAGCTTACATCTGGAGGATTTCCTGACGTCAGTCACCGCTCTTTGTGTTGAGTTCTGAATTCTGCTCCCTCCTTGGCTTGTTCAAATCCGGCGTCCCGGTTTTCAGCACCAAAATGTGACGCGCTCCCTGACCAGCAGGAATGGACGGTCACAAAATCAAGAATCCTTCTCAATCACAATTTATTAGAGCTCCTTGCTTGAAAGGGGGAATGGGGAACAGGGATGACGAGAGAGAGCGAAAAATCCAAAGACAGCCGCTTTTCTAGGGTGAGAGGCTCGAATGCTGATTGGTTGATGCCATTCTACTAGGATCCAAGGCCACGGGACAGGTCAGGAGACCGAGTCTCTTGAAATGCAAAACAAGGCTCCAGCACACCGGCCTAAGGCGGCAACATCAAAGGATATGTATACCTCCAGGCTGTAGGAGTGCTGGCACTATCTGGCCAAGGCCACATCCAGGCGGCTCCCTACACTACCTGAGCCACGCCCTCAGAAAGATTGTTTCTCTCTTCCCCAGCAGCTCTCAGCTTCCACCAGCTTCTCAGTTTGGAGTAGGGCCTTTGCTGGATTTTAATTTTTGGTCTTTTGAGTCATTCATCCATGGTGCATTTACATCATGTCACCCCTTTCCTTTCTCTGCATTGGTCATATTTCATCAGCACATGAGTCTGCTTTCAGAATCCGTAGGAGTCTCAGCTGTGAGTCGTCGTAATCCATTCTATTCTGATGGAAAAGAAAGCAGGTCTTATTGTTTTACTGCAAACACATAGGAGAATGCCTTTGTGTCTCTGAATGCACATTTACTGGGAGAGATGGTTGCTAAGTGTTGGGATGGACATCCGAGCATCTTGCCTACCAGGACAGACCACAGTCCTGCCTCTAGTGGTTGTAAAAGAGGAAGAGGCTCCTGCAAAGCAAGCTCTAACAGCTTTACCTCCAAGGGGAAGGGCAGGGGTCTAGATCTACCAAGAAGCTCACAGAAAAATTCACATCACTTTAGAAAATAATGCGGGTGCTAAAAAATTTTAAGTGGTCATAATTGTCACACAGGGTTTAGTGGAAGCCTCGGCTTCATCTTATGTCCAGACACGAAGGCAGGCACAGCACTGCTCACCTCTTAAGGAAGAGGCTGGATAAAGCACACCAGCTGTTCCTCCCCTAGGGAGTATGGCTTCCAGAATATCACCTGGGTTATGACACCCAACTCAAAATCTCCGGGTTGTCACATTTTCCTCAATAAAACTAGGAGGTGACATCCAATGATCATGTTGGCTTGTCAAAGTCCCCTCTTTGAAGTCACCCCTTTCTGAAAAGTATTCCTCGCTTTCGCATGAATTTAAATATAATATACCCTAGCATCATGGCTGGGAGCCATCCTCACAGCCCCAGAAAGCTGCTTTTTGAAAAGCATGTGTCTTTGACCACACAATATGACATTTTGGTCTGAAGTGTAGAATCCTTTTTAAAAAGGGCACGGGCCTTTTTTGTATCTGTGGACTCAGCTCACAAGGCAACTGCAGTATTTTTTGATAGACTTATGAGATAAATATAGGTACCTGTCACTGCCGCAGCGTGTGGATCTAAATAATAAAACAGGGAGAGACGAAATAATGCATTCTGTGTTGCTGCCGCTTTTCAGAGCCACACCAGCTCAGGCAGTGATGGTTTTTACTAAGGTTAGGTCATTCACAGTGAAGAGTCCTCGTAAGAACAAAAGAAAAGTCCCTTTTGCTTCTACACAGTCAGGAACCAGATTGCATCTTTTCTATTATTCTGATTGCTATTTACAAGGAGTCTAACCGAAGGGAAGGAAAACTCTAACAGAGTGAAAATGAGAGGGCTGTGGAATGAGCGTTCGGGACCCTGGGATGAACACTGTGGAAGTTTGCCTACAGGGCTCTCACCATGTCTAAGTCGGTACTGAATGGGTGGGCGCTGCGGATTGAGATTTTTCAGTATGCACATGCAAAGTACATGTGACTTATTTATAGTCATTGGCCTTTTTATCCCCTAACACTTGTTAATGGCATCTAGTAGCATGGTAAGTTGCAGAAAAAGCAGTGTCTCTTCAATCATTTCCTTAAGGAAGAGTGGCCTGGGAGAACCTTTATTACGATAATGAACCAGACTAATCCTGGGCAGGAGTTGCTGCTGAAGTCAGGGTTTGAGAGGAAAGCTGCAGAGGCCAGTTCAGCAGTGACAGGCCAGGATCTGAGAGCAGGAAAAGGTGAGTTCCGGCTCAGGTAGGATGTGCAGATGTCTGCATCAACAGTGGGAGCCACGCTGAGCTGACAGGGGCAGCTCCGGGGACAGCCATTGGCTCGTTGGTCTCTGACACCTGCACCAGCTGTCACATGATGGGTTGTTGTGGGTCATGCCATTGCCATGTTAGATGTCCATCACTTCATGGGATGCAGGAAAGGGAGTTCCATCTTTCCTTCAGGCTGGGGTGACTGCCAAGGTCTTGGGTTGAGTGTTATGCCCAGATGCGAAGGCAGGCACAGCATTGCTCACCTCTTAAGGAAGAGGCTGGATAAAGTACACCAGCTGTTCCTCCCCTAGGGAGTATGGCTTCCAGAATATCACCTGGGTTATGACACCCGACCCAAAATCTCCGGGTTGTCACATTTCCCTCAATAAAACTAGGAGGTAACATCCAATGATCACGTTGACTTGTCAAAGTCCCCTCTTTGAAATCATCCCTTTCTGAAAAGTATTCCTCACTTTCACATTAATTTAAATATAATATACCCTAGCATCATGGCTGGGAACCATCCCCGCAGCTCCAATAAGCTGCGTTTTGAACAGCATGTGTCTTTGACCACACAATATGACGTTTTGGTCTGACGTGTAGAACACTTTTTTAAAGGGGAAGAAAATTGAGGGGGAAAAAGATATGGTATAAGAGAAATTGTCTGGTTCCGTTAATACAGCTATCAAAACTGAACTGGATTTTTTTATTTTGATCAACTATCTAAAGTCACCACCCATTGATCACAGACTGATAAATGACTTCTTCCTGGGAGTAGAAAGGGATCCACTGTGTAAGTTTATCTGGTAAACTGAGGAAGTAGGACACAGGTGGAGTAAGTCATATCGGAGAGACCAGGCCCAGGGATTTATCAGACACACCAGACCATGGGAAAGATGAAACGCCCTCACCAGAAAGAGTTATGATCCTTGACCCAGAGAATCTTCCTACTCTTCGCCTTTCATTGCAGATTTATGTTAGCATACCTTCGTTAGAACTCTGATGATGACCCTGAAGGTTAACCATGCCTATGTGGAGAGAGAGAGAGAGAGAGAGAGAGAGAGAGAGAGAGAGAGAGAGAATATGAATGTGCACAGCTCTCTCAGAAGACTTATGAGGTGGAGGGGGTCATAACTTCAGAGACTTGAAGTTGTGGTGGGAAGGCGTGTGGAGCACAATGGTTCCATCAAGGCAGCAGGAACCACAGACACTGCTAGTGTTGTCAGCTTTCCTTTTCTTTCTTGCCCCACCCAGGCCCCGGACTATGGGGTGTGGTGCCTCCTACAGTCAGGTATATTCTTCTCTGAAAACACCCTCACAGACCCTCAGGTGTGACCTAACTGACCTTCTAAGCACTTCTCAATCTAGCTGACAATCAAGATTACCTATCAAAGATTTCATATGAGCGTAGTATATACTCTCACAAGAAGCCTCAGAAAATATGACACAAAATCCAGAACAATGCTTACTAAACCCCCATAGGTGGGGAATTATGTCTAGCCAATGGCAACTAGCCATCCATATGCTGAATTTTTATTGTTTTGTTCTGTTTTTGGCTTATTGATTTTATTGAGCTACTCATTTTTCTCTACTCCCCTCTCTGCCCCCTCCCCAATTTTTCAATCTTCTATTAAGTATTATAAATTGCTTCTACTTTGAGCAGTCATTTACAAGTTCTATCATCATTCCAAACTGTAAATGTGGGATGCTTTCTTGAGAGAGAAACAAATGCCCTATGAATTCAAAACGTTCCTTTCCTACTTAAAAAAAAACAAAAACAAAAACCACATCTATTTGTTAGAGCAGCTCAGAAATAGCAGGAAGCACAGAAGGTAATTAAATGTGGGGTATAAATTTCCCCCGGGATGGAGGAAAAGAGAAAACATCCACACTAAAGCCAATCTGTTCGTGGATCTTCACATGGAAAATATTGTGTGTGAAAAACCACACACAACATATTTGGGCTGGATATGGAGCTTGCTTAGGAGAGCGCCTGCCTAGCACGCACAGAAGCAACGCTGGGTTTGACTCAGCAGAAGCTGGACACAGTGGTGAGCATCTCCAGTCTCAGCAGGTGGGAGGAGGTGGAAGCTGGAGAATCGGAGTCTCATAGTCAACCTTGACTACGTAAGAAGTTCAAGGCCAGATTGGCCTTGGTCTATATGAGACCCTCTCAGAAAAAATAAATAAATAAATAAATAAATAAATGATAAAATTGTTTATATTAATGCCTTGAGTAACTCTTAAGCTAATAGATTAATATTAACTTAGGCTAGTATCTAACTGCATCAAGACTGAGCCATATAAATACATACCTTTACTGTTCACTGTCCGCATACTTCCATCAATAAAGTAGTTGTCTCAATATCAACTTGAGACAGATGCAAAGCAAAGTGAATCCCGGATTCAAAGACTGTGTGCTTTGAGAACAGTAAAATGGTTACAGCGGTGATGGAGCTTTAAGAGATAGGCAGTGGATCCTGGGACTGCATAGCAGAGGACACGGTCTTAAAGAAGTGGCTTATGCCTCTGAGAAAATCAAGTACAGCAGCCAGGCTCTGGCAAATAGACCTCATTGTCCCTTGGGGGGCCCTTTCCTGTGCAAGATAAAGATAGCTGACAGGCATCTAGGATCTAGGATGGCACCTCCATATGCCACACTGTGTACCTGTTTCCCCGTGTTCTTTCTTAAAATTAGAAACAAACACTGTGCTCTCTTCCCTGCCTCTCCCGGTATTAGCATGAATAAGTGTGAAGCAAGTTTCAAACCCGCACTTCTCGGCAGGCTGTATATTAATTGAATAAGTGTTTTCCGATACTTCTAAAATCGCTCCGGGGTACATGAGATTGATTTGAGTTGAACACCGTGCTGCATACGGCTTAATCTTCTTCCCTTGAGATTGACGCTCTTCTGCATCATGATTGGCACTGGTCAGCTCAGTTTGTATGGGTGCGCATGTCTCTGGGCGCCCTTCCTAGAGTCTTGGTGATGGAAGCTGCAGGAAAGTTTTGGAGTGAGCCACATCAGAGGGTCGCTCCTTAAACAGCGAGTTAGTCCCCGAAGAGAGGCACTGCTACTACGTCAGTATTAGCCGTCAGCTGTCTGACGCTGGCCGTCAGGCATGGTTTGATCTGCGGTGTCTCCCAGCAGCTCTAACTCTTCTGTCTTCATGAACCCAAAGGACAGAGCTCCCCTTGCTCCAGCCCCGAACTCATGTTCCCAGGGGAGGAGGGAGCAGGAATGCTGAGAGGCCTCAGAATTGTCCTAGAGATTTTCCTTTGTAGTAGGAACTAGAAGTCCTTGGTAAAGGGTTAAAGAGAACCAGTCCAAACCTATATAACGGATGTAAGATTTTATGGTAACCGCATCTGCGCCAGAGTCAGTATGGCCGAGATGAAAGGCTGTGTTGTGCCTGGCAGCTCCTGAGTCACACTTAGTGAAAAGGCATGGGGTAGAACCTGATAGGCTGGTTTGTCTGAAGGCTCGCACAGGTGTCCTCAGTTCTCTTGTGTTGTAAATTAGCTGCTGCCCCTGACCAGTAACATAGCAATCAATGCTATGTTAATAATACCGGGCCCTGCTTAGAGTCCTTCTCAGGTATCAATTTACGTCCTTCTCATAACAGTTTCCTGAACTGCATCTAACACTGCCTGATGAGTAGCCAGTGCAGACCTGTCCATTTAGTCTCTGTCCTTACTTGTTTGATGGGGCATTCCTGGTGGCAAGCCATGGCCAGCACAGAGGTGCCTGGTATCTAGCTCTAGTTAGGAAAGAGTCCCTGACTAAGAAGTATTCCTCACTGACTCTGTAGCAGGAAGCCTTGATGGACCATCAGTATTCAAAGTGGGCTTCTGTCAGTCAGAACTTCAGGTGGGAGTAACTAGGGCAGGTGCACTTTCTTTCTCCCTCATACATATAACATCAAAAAGAAGTGAGATATTCTAGCTGGCTTCCTGTGCAGATGTGCAGAAGTGAGCTCTTAATTTGTATAGAGGTCTAAGTTTACATACAGGAGAGTAAGCCCGGCTCCCCTCGGGCCTCCATTTCTTTAATCAATTCTTCCATCTTTCCTGCAACCAGAGCAATGCGGGCAAGGACGTGAGAAAATGTCAATGAGGCATATCACCTCAAACTCTCAGGATAAATAGAACAGTGGCCATGGAGTTCTCAAATGGGCAGGATGTGCTCTGGACAGTCCAGCCTTCATCTGGAGCTGTCTAAAGGCAAAAATGATTGGCTGCCATGGACTCGAACTATATGAAGAGACACCATAGCCATGTAGGCACAGAAGTTAAGGTCCTACAGAAATGTTATCAGAGCTGCACGTGGGCCTGGAGCCCAACCCTCAGCCCGGAGGTTTGCATTCACAAGAGACTGGAGGGAAGGTACAATGGGAAGCTCACTACCATCCAGCCACGAGGAGTCAGGTGCTCGCTCAGGGTCCCCGGTGAGCTCCTGTTCTTCCAGATTACTGAAATCACATGCTTTGCCGCTCTCTAATTTTAAATGCAGTACAGAGAAGTAGGGTTTTTTTTGTTTTTTTTTTTGTTTTGTTTTTTGTTTTGTTTTTTTTTTTTTTTAGAAAAGAGAAACATTTGGGTTGACAGTTCATAGTTTGGGATCTGAGAAGGTGGCAGTGGGAAATTCCAGCAAAGAACTTTGAAAATGTGGGTGTCACGACTTGCTGTCATGCCCATGAGGCCTTTTCAGGAAAAAGGAGAAAGAGACCTTTAAAGCACTTCTTTTCAAACTTCTCAAGTACAGCAGTAGAAAATACTGGATCAACAGGGAAGTGGTTTCCAAGCCAATCTCTCAGCTCTACGGTTCCCTTTCGAGGAAGGCACAGGATTTCTGGAGTAGCTGTGTGCTCATGAGTAAGAGGAAGTAGTAAAATGCTTTGCTTATGGGCCGGTGAGGTACCTTCAGTTGGGAAAGGTGCTTGCTGGCAAGACTCATGGCCTGAGTTCAATCCCCAGAGCAGATCCCTCATGGTGAAAAGACAGAATAACTCCCACAAGTTGTCCTTCGACCTCTGCACGTATACCATGGCATGAGCTTATGCATCCATACACTAAATAAATAAATACGTGAAGTAAAAGCAGCCTATTTAACATCCAGAGTAAAGAAAAGTGTTTATAGAAAGGGGCTCTGTATGCTGTGTTCAGATTCAGCTCCTGACTTGACTGAGAATCACCTTAGCCATGCCCACAGTGGCTCACCTCTCTCACTGTCACCTGTTGTCTGAGTTTCTGTCCTGTCTGGTTCCCATAATCGTTACGTCTCAAAGAAATCACACAGAGGTCTACATTAGTTATAAAACTGATTGGCCCATTAGCTCAGGCTTCTTATTAACTCTTATAACTTACATTAGCCCATTATTCTTGTCTATGTTAGCCACGTGGCTCGGTACCTTATTCAGCAAGGCAGTCACATCTTGAGTCTTCTGTGGCTGGGTCATGGACTGCAGAGGAGTAGGCTTCCTTCTTCCCAGAATTCTCCTGTTCTCATTGACCCACCTCTACTTCCTGTTTGATTGTCCCACCTATACTTCCTGCCTGGCTACTGGCCAATCAGCAATTATTTAAAATATAATTGACAGAATATAGACGATTGTTCCACACCAGTCACCTCTATGAGTGCTTTGGATGGAATGTGATAGCATGAACAAAGAGATTAATCCCACCTGTCTGTTGACCACGTGAGAGCAGTTTCTCTGAGGGCTGCTTGCATCTAACCTACCCTGTCCTGTGTCCTCTGAGAGCCACACACCTAACCTACCCTGCCCTGTGTTCTCTGAGGGCTACACATCTAACCTACCCTGCCCTGTGTTCTCTGAGGGCCACACATCTAACCTACCCTGCCCTGTGTCCTCTGAGGGCTGCTCATGTCTTACCTATCCTGCCCTGTGTTTTCTGTGGACCTGCACAGCAGCCTTGTGCACCAACATTTGTTCACAATCAGTAGCAAAAGATCCTGATTTGCTCTCATTGTCGTTGCTTTTTTTTAAAAAAATAAATAAATAAGATACAGAAGGAAGTGGAAAACAGGGAGATATCCAAACTGCTCCTGGGTGCCAGTTTCTATACTTCTACTTGCTCAGTTATCAAAATTCATCCCTGAAAAGGCAGCACCATTTATCCCACTTTCCAGATAAGGAAAATAACATTTGAGTGGGAGTGTTATAAGGCTGAGAGGTGACAAAGCCAATATTTGCATTGGCCTACATGATTCTGAAATTCCAATTTTTTGTTACTATAACATGTCATATGCTTAACAAAACATTGGTGACTCCATTTTATCTGCTTGTAGGTTCAACCGGCTATTTCTACTCAAATGTATTCATCCAGGAGGTGGGATTAGATTGATCCATCTCATGGGAAACTATGGGAAAAATGTTATTCATAATGAAAAGCACTTTGAAAAGAAGGGATGCTGGTTGGTATTATACTTTGCTAGCCTGCAACAAATTAGCTTTGAAAACCCTCCATCCAAAAATGTTTGGATTAGAAGTTGACATGTTTTCCACATTTCTCTTAATATAAGCTCTTCTGACAGAGGTGAAGAGCAGACAAGCTGATGATCTATCATTGACAACTTGTGGGATGCGATCTTTTGTGAAACCAAATCAAAGATGACAAAAACGTTGCTTGGAATTTTCACATAAATACCTACCTGTCATATAGGCAGATGCAGCCACCACTGGCACCAGCATATTATTAAACTGTAAGGACATACAATGACTAGAGCAAATTCAGATCTGACACCTGCTAATTTAAGTGAATGGCTTTCCAAATACCCACCCTGCAGTCAGGCAATGGACTTGCTTGTGTTCTCTAACAGAGTTGTCTTCCTCATGGTCCTGTTGCGCATTTGGTCTCTTTTGCATTCCCCGAATGCAGACAATAATCAGAATAAACAAACTATTTGTGCAACTAGGCTTAATTTTACATAAAAGTTTCACTGGGCTGGACACTGGAATATGCCTATAATCCCAGTACTCTGGAAGCAGGATTATAAGTTTGGGGTTTAGCAGAGTTACATGACAGTGTCTCTGTAAGGGACTGCACCAAGGGTAGGCTTGTAGAAGAATAAGTACTTTATGTCACCAAAGGGGTAGTTATTCCTCCCTTCTCTTTAGCATGTCTTCAGATAGTCAGCCTTCCTGTTGAATGGACTCCTGGTCATGTCTAGCTAATTCAACTTGAGAGAGAAAAAAAACAACAGTCTGTAGTTTTTTAATGTTTGGAGTAGATCAGAATGTCATGTCTCTACCCAGGACCACTGATAGAGTCTATTCTTTTGACCACAGCTTTCCCTTGATGGGCCTCAACAGAGCTCTAGCGTCCACCTTCGATGGCTGCCAAGACTAATGTAAATCCCTAAGAGTTGAGCCCTTAGTAATATTTCAAAGACAGGCTGAAATTGGGGAAAATAAACAACTAATTTTGATGTGGGAGGTCCTTCTGTATATATGTTGCTTTTATTAGTTAATGAATAAATTTTCACCATTAAAACCTAGAGATTCAGTTCTAAGGCTGTTCACCAAAAGGGACGAACTTCAGTGACACCTTCATGTCCAGGCAGGGTTGCTCATTCAGAAGAGACAACAAGAAATAAGAACTCTCCTGGCATCCCTGACCTCTAGCCAGGATGGAACCACCACTGTTTTCTGCTTTGGAACAAGCACAAGGACAAGAACTAGAACTGTGCACTTTCTGATTCAGCCACTGCCTTTAAATCTGTCTAACTTGTTTCTACCTCCTGTTGTCATTGCATATACTCCAAGAGGAACCCTGCCATTAGGGAAATGGTGGACCCACCAATGTGGTTTCTGCTTCCTAGGTAGGGTTGCTGTGTGTGGCAGCTGAGGTATGCTGTTATTCCATTTAAGCAAGATGGTGGCTCTGGAGCAATGTCTCTTTGGTATGATTAAATGTACGTTATGGAAACTTTTTATTTATAAGATTAATGACCCAAGCTACCTACCTTTGAAGCTTGGGTCAGTATACAGAATAATGCCTGGACTGGTTTCATAGGCCAGTTTTTTGACTGGTGATCAATGATTTTTTTTTCATTGAAGAGATTCTTGGGTTTGCTCCTATATTACTGCCGTAAATTTTTCAAATATTTTCTATTCAAGAGAAAATAGAGTGGAATAGAGAGGAATGTAGAGATAGAAGCTCGAAGGACTCTCCATGACATACTCAGCAGCTCCCTGAACATTGCCATCAGTATCGGAGAGCTCTGCCACAGATAACATGGTCCCCCAATCCTGTATCATTACTTTGTTCTCATCAAGTGGACTTAGTCATCAGGTAGGGAAGTATTTGTGGTGGAACACAGCATTTCTCTTCCTAAAACACAGATTCATACACAGTCTGTGTGCTATAAGACACCTTAAAGTCTACATCATTTACTTCCACAGAAGCCAGCTTTGCTTCCTAGGTAAGAGTTACGAGTGCCTGGAGGGTCACTGCCTTTAACCACGTCACTGATATCCCGATTGATCAGCACACCCCAAAGGTGACCAGTGAAGAAGTACACTCCCATTGTAGTTTTGCTGGTATCTGCTGTCATCCTTCTGGGATTCATTTACAGATGTGACATGTTCCTCCTCTGAGGTCTGGGGCAGAATCTTGATCAGCACAGCTCTGTGACCCATAAGCCTCAGACACAGTGTGTCTCAGAAGATTTCATAAAGTGTTTTTGAAATGCCGTGTTATTACACTGTGTAATGGTGGATTACAAAATGAACTAAAAGACCAAACCAAACACCTTCTTTGGAGTGAGATGAATGCATTAATAACGTTTTAAAAGATGTTCATCCTTCAAAACCAATGACACTTCTATAGGTTTATTTGAAGGAGAATATCATTAGTGTCAGTCACTAAAGTCTTTTATAGACATAAAGTGAATTACAAAGAATCTTACTGTATGTTTTTTTCTTTGTAAATGTATTATATGTATCTAATATGAATAGGTATAAATATACATATATATGCACACACATACATTTGTGCATATATGGAAAGAGTATGTTGAAAATGCTTAACAAACTGTTTTATATATATGTATATATATATGGATACACACACAAACATGTGTGCACATATGGAAAGACTGTTGAAAATGCTTATCAAACTGTTTTATATGTGTGTGTGTGCGTGCACACACATACATTTGTGCATATATGGAAAGAGTAGGTTGAAAATACTTATCAAACTGTTAACTGTCTCTAGAGAATGAACTTTTTAAGATTTAATATTTAAGTGCTTTTCTGTTTTGTTTTGTGTTTTGAGACGGAGTCTCTCTATGTAGTCATAGCTGTCCTGGAGTTCATTGTCCAGACCACACTGGCCTCAAACTCAGGGTTCTGCCTGCCTGTCTCCCAAATGCTGTGTTCTTTATTCTAATGAATTCTATTTTATATGCAAATAGTGCTTCTAGTTAATGATTTATTTTTGCTTCTTAGCTTGTAAACAACAGAAATTTATTTTCATAGTATTATAGCCTCAAGTCAAATATCAAGGAAGCAGTTTTCTGCCTCTGATGAAGGCTTAGTGTGTAGTTAATACGTAGGCAAGAAAGTTCTGTGATTATATCAACAAAGCACATTTTTGCTAATATGAATTTTCTAAACGTTCTGTTATTATCATAAAAAATCCTAATAAAACTTTTTTGAAATTGAAATCATACTAAACACATTTTTCCAGGAATGAACTGAACTTAAAACAAGCACCAGAGGTCTGGAGAGATGGCTCAGAAGTTAACAGCACTGGCTGATCTTCCAAGGTTCAATTCCCAGCAACCACATAGTGGCTCACAACCATCTTTAGTGAGATATGGTGCCCTCTTCTTGCCTGCAGGCAGAACACTGCATATATAATAAACATATCTAAAAACAAAAACCAAAACAAGCACCAGTGACCCTGAATAACTCCGAAATATGGAAGTGACTGACACTAAGCACACTCCTGAATGGTCAAAGAGGCAGTCCGAAGGAAACTGAAGTAGTTTGAATGGAATAAAACTAAAAAAAAAAAAAAACCCACATCAAAATCTGTGGGATGTACCAAAGCCATCTTTGAAAGTCATTTGTGTAATAAAATACTTATATTTGAAAATTTTAGATATCTTGATGATCTAAGTTCCTATACTGAGACAGTTTAAAAAAGAAGAAGAAAGGAAGAAAACAGAATAAGAAAACCTGAAATTAAGTAGAAGACCAGTAAAAATGGAGATGAAGTTGAGGCAGACATGGTAGTGAAGGCCTCTCGTCCCAGCATCCAGTAAACAGAGGTAGGAGAGGCAAGAATTCAAGGCCAATCTCGGCTAGCCTACAAACACTTGCTTCAAAACCAGTCAAACTAATCCACCAAATTTTAAAAACAAAGCAATTCAGAAACAATATTAAAGTAAAGGAAATCAAGTAAACAAAAAAACCTGTTTCTTTGAAAAGATAAAACTTTTTTTAAAAAGTAACATTATCTAACTACATAGATAAGAAGGAGAAATAATTAGAATTGTGTAAACCATAACTTGATAGCTAGTGGTCTGAAACCCATGGGGTCACATAACTAGATGTAGGGGAAATGTTTGATTCAAAAAATTGCTGTATGTTGACTTGAATTTGAGATTAAAATATTATTGAAAAAATTTTGACTTGGGTTTAGCCAGAATTTTCAACAATTTCTGAAATGTCCCTGCACAAATCCTTGCTATATTACACTACATACCTATTTATGTGAGTCATGGTCTCAGCATTAAGTATTATAAAATCAATGTTTTTCAACTTTGAAAAAACGTTGAAGATGCTCTTCATCTCATTGCATTGAATATACAGTCACAATGTAGCTCCCTATATAAAACTTAATTAGCATATCTTATTAGTATGAAAACTTGCTTTTATCTTTAACAAATAGTAAAAATATATGCATACCAAAAAATTGTTTTAAAATTAATTTGTTTCTGATGTATTATCAGTGAGTTCTTGAATTGTATAGTATTTATGTGCTCATATACCCAGGCCATGCAAGACTTTCTCAGACCAAAGTGAGTCATGTGTGGAAAAAAATTTAAAAATCCAGACAGACAACCAAGATAAAGAAAAGGAAGCAGAAATGGGATCGTCTTGTGAATATGAAAAGAATTTAAAGTTCCCCAGGTTCAGATGATCTCAGCAGTGAAATCTGCACAATGTCTTGTAAAATTAGAACTGTAGAGAGTGATGCCCTCTTCATCCTGAGGCCAGTGTCACTCTGCCACTTACAAAAAATGTAGCAGTAAACCAACAAACCAACACTCATCATTTGGGAGACTGAAATTAAAAACCACACTGGGACCCTGTGGCAAGAGATACAGCACAAATATCACAGTAATAAGGAAATGTTTGAAGCTTTCATTCACCCTGAATAGGAAATCAAGAGTCAGGCAAAGATATCCCAGCATTCCTTCTGTTCAAATTATATAACATCTAAAGCAGTGCAGGGAGAACAAAGGAAAGCCATGTTTTAGCTAGCTTTCCTCAACTATACCTGAGGTCATGACTTTTAACAACAAAAAGTTGCTGTGGGGAGATAGCCCGGCCAGCAAGATGACTGCCTTACATACACGTAGGCCTGAGTCAGTCCCTAGAACCCATTCATGGGTTTTGGTTTCATTTTGTTTTTCTGCTCTTAGTAAACTAGGTATTGCATAGTGAGCATGTGTTTGTTCATAAAGGAAAGAAATGAAATATCCATTGACAAGATAATCAGCTGTGATATATTCATAAAATTAAAATGAATTCACTGAAAATCCACAAAATGTTTACATGAATCTCATCAACATTATATCAAATGAAGAAATTAAGACATTCAAAATATAATCAGTGAGTCGGTTTGTACAAAGTTCAAGGAACAATTTGGTAATCAGAGGATTTATCTTTGCACACATGAGTAGCCAAACCAAGGGAAACTAAGAATGCCAAAAAAAAAAGTCCTGTCATGTTCTATCCTAAACCACAACTTCCCCCATAAACACAAACATATCCTTGTTTCCCTCCTGGTTGGCTGGGAAGCTGCTGTTCCCTCTGGTTCTGTGACTTTATAAAGTAGTTGAGTTATTCCAAGCTATTTGATTGGTGGCTTGACTCAGCCCAGGTATTGTAAGTGAAGCAAGTTTAAAATTCTTGAGAAAAGATTCGTGTCTGACCTGTGCTCAGGTCCTGGTCAGACTCTGATGAGCTCTGCTAAGGCTGCGTAGGACTTTCCAAACTGAGGGAAGATCCTGTATACAATGTCTGTTGAAGGAAAGTTCTGCCCTAACAAAAATTTAGCTTTAAGGCCTAACTCATTTGGTCACTTCAACTCTTTTCAGAGAAATGTAATTACTTCAAGACTGAGTTGTGTGCAAAAACAGTTGGTCCACATTTAAAATGTCTTTTGAAAGTCTTTTCTGTGGGACTCACAACAGGCTCTCATACTTTTTGTTGAAAGGCCAATTAATCAAATAGCTTTGGAATAAACAATAGGAGTTTCTTTTTTGTTATGTTTAAATTTCTTAAATAGGTAAGCGTCAAACACTGTACAATGAAGCAGATGTGTAGGTGATGGAAGCGTTAATTTAACCAACCCCAAATGCACATTCATGACTTCTAGCACACTGGCTCCATATGAAGGGGCAGGCTTACACACAAATTATAGAAATGAGAGACATCATTGCATTTCTGACTGGTGCTTGGCCCTTATCTTAGTGAGTGAAGGCTCTTCGGGTAAATCGTATCTCCTTGTTGGTGTGTTGTTGTTCCAATATGAGCAAAGAGAAACCATCCCTCATCGCAAGGATTTGTGGATAAAGGAGATACACATGGTCTTGGATTTGACTTCCAGCACAGAAAGAAAGAGAAACAGAGACAGAGAGGCAGAGAGATGCAGTGACTTACTGCTCAGAGCAGGCAGCTGCAAACAAAACTTGAACAAAAAAGCAAACCTTGTTCTACTGGTGAAAAACTAATACAACAATTGCACATAAGTGGTCAACAGTCCACATAAGGGACTAAGTAGCCTTAATTAATGTTTGCTCAGACAAAGTATTTCTAGATTTGTTTCTGAGACATGAACACAAACTCTTTCCCCCTTCCTCGCCCCTCCCTCCCCCTCTGCTACTTCTTCCTTTTCCTTCCCACAAGCTCCTGCCTCCCTCTCTTCTTCCCTTTACACATTCCTTCCTTCCTCTCTCCCTTCCTTCCTCAGTCCTTCCTTTCCTTTCTTAAATTCTTTTATCAAACATATATTGGTCCCTTACTGTAAGCCAGACACTGTACATTAGCAATAATGTTATTTGTTAAGTAGCAAATTGCTAACATACATTAACAAATAAGATTTCATTGCTCTTTTGTGGGTCGAAGTTAAAGGACACCAAAGTCAGTTCTCAGCTCCACGTGTTTCTGTTAGATTTCCGTCCCCATCTCACTAGAGGGACTGTTCTTTCTGTTTGTTGACCAACTGGATCACACAATTTGAATATTATTTCCAGAAAAATACAATCTTATCTCTTTCCTGATACTATATTTGAGCACACAGGAGGTACTTAATACTTATTGGCAAGTTACTCACCCACTGTAAGAGTCCACAAAGTGCTCAGAGGGAGATACCATTTATTCCTCCCAAAGTATGTGGGCTTAACTGGGTTGGCAATGTAATTTTACACGTTGGGTTTGTGAAAGAATTGTTTATTATTAAAACAGGAAGTGCAGAAGGATATTTTAGAAAGAGGGAGTAGGGTGTGGAACCAAGAAAAAAATGAAATTCTCCAGTTTGGGTGGGAGATAAATCGGTTAGAATTTATCTGTTAATGTGATAGGAAATGGCTTCTGTTGTGGCAATGGGACAAGGCTCCCAGGACAGGAGGATTGGTGCCCCCACTACTGTTTTGGTTCAATAACTGTGTCCTATTCTTAACAACAGCTGAGCAGTTTGGGCCACACTCCCCTGGGGGATGTCTGGAATTCTACCAACATATAAGTAACCTAGTGGATTAAAAGATGGTAGGAGAGACCCATGAGAAAATTAGAGACGTTACTTGAAGAAATGGGAGGGTGAGTCAGGGTAAGGAGAAAGAAGCTGGTGATGGAGTGAGATGATCTAATTTGATTGGACAATGATATTGTTAACTGAGGTTACCTGAAGCCAGCACTTTACTGTCAAACAAGGGGAAGTGACTTCATCTTGAAAAGTGCCGAATTTGAAGTCCTTAAAGAATATTTGGGTAGGAAAAGGTGGGAACAGAGAAAACCTATGGCTTTCTTGGTTATTTGTGTTTAATATCTTTATAAAGAGATCACTACTAATTTTAATCCAGATCAGGTGTACAGTCCTTTCCCAGGGGTCACAAACTCTATTCCAGCACCAAGGAGAGTAGCCATGCATAGGGAAGGGTTTTTAAAGGCAAAAACCTCAAGAAGACCTTGCGTACCTGTGCAAACAAACCAAGGCTGTCTGCTCTGCCGAGGGTGGGTAGTCAGGCAGCCTCAAAGCTGTCAGCAAAGGTCCGCTTCCGCAGGTTACAGCAGCCAGAAGACAGCAGTATCAGAACAAAGCAAATGGTCGAGGCTGTACATTTTTGGATGAGGGTCACTGGGAACTTATCTTCTCAGGGGCTGGAGTCAGTCAGATTGCTAGTGGGTACCAAGATGGACGCCTAGCATAAAGCGGGATTTCTTCAGCCATCACAGTGCTGAGCCTCATACTGTCACAGCACTGTTCTAATGGGGTTATAGACTTTGTTGATATGCTTAAACGTGATAACTATGTTAGCATATACATACACACTCATGTTCTAGTCATAGGCTTTGGGTAAGTCTCCAAATTCTCCCTTTCACCTTTTTAAACATGTAGTCTGCAGCCTCTGCTGTAGTAACTACCATCTGTCACTCTTTATCGCCCCAGTCCCTGGCTTTAATGCTTCGTATTAACTTATTATTAAACAAACTGTGAAAAAATAATTAAATAAAGCATTGAATGTTGAAAACTAAATACTAAAGCAATTTGTTCGAACTAAACTGTGCTGTACGTTATGTCATTATTCTCTCCTATTAATGAACATTACTTGGCCTGCTCATAATCTGTTAGTCCATTAGTTACTAAAGAAAAGTTTTATTAAATTATTTAATTGATAAGCAGCATGATGTAATTATGAAGTGTTTTTATTTTTAGCTTCTAAAATAATGTTTTTCTTCTTCAAAAAATTTCATACACCGTCTCTTGATTATATTAAGCCCCTCCCCTAATTCCTCCAGTGTCCACCGCACCTTCCTGCCAATCCAATTTCATGCCCCATGCATTTGTTTTTGTTTATTTATTATTTACTTTAAAGCCCACAGAATCTAACTTGTGCTCCCCAAATATTCTTGAGGGTGGGGCCTTCTCCTGGAGCAATGTCTACTTTTTAAGGATAACACCCTTGAAGAAAACTGACTCCCTCTCTCAGCTGATGCCATTGCCGGTACCACTACTTTAATCATGTTCTTCTTTTTTAAATCTTTAAATGTTTTTCCTTTTTTATTGATTTTTATTGAACTGTACATTTTTCTCCGCTCCCCTCCCTGCCTTTCCCCTCCCCTTCAAATCTCTCCCAAGGTCCCCATGCTCCCAATTTACTCAGGAGATCTTGTCTTTTTCTACTTCCCATGTAGATTAGATTCATGTATGTCTCCCTTAGGGTCTTCATTGTTGTCTAAGTTCTCTGAGATTGTGAATTGTAGGCTGGTTTTCTCTGCTTTATGTTTAAAAACTACTTATGCGTGAATACATGTGATAATTGTCTTTCTTGGCCTGGGCTATCTCACTCATTATGATGTTTTCTAGCTCCATCCATTTGCCTGCAAAATTCAAGCTGTTGTTATTTTTTCTGATGTAGTACTCCATTGTGTAAATGTACCACATTTTCCTTATCCATTCTTTGGTTGAGGGGCATTTAGGTTGTTTCCAGGTTCTGGCTATGACAAACAAAGCTACTATGAACATAGTTGAGCACATGTCCTTGTAGCATGATTGAGAATCCTTTGGATATATACCCAAAAGTGGTATTACTGGGTCTTGAGGAAGGCTGTTTCCTAATTTTCTGAGAAATAGCCACACTGACATCCAAAGGGACTGTACCAGCTTGCATTCCCACCAACAATGCAGAAGTGTTCCCTTTTCCCCACAACCTCTCCAGCATAAGTTGTCATCAGTGTTTTTGATCTTGGCCATTCTTACAGGTGTAAGATGGAATCTCAGAGTTGTTTTGGTTTGCATTTCTCTTATGACTAAGGATGTTGAACATTTCCTTAAGTGTCTTTCAGCCATTTTAGATTCCTCTGTTGAGAGTTCTCTGTTTAGGTCAGTATTTAATTTTTTATTGGATTATTTGTTCTTTTGATGGCCAATTTCTTGAGTTCTTTGTATATTTTGGAGATCAGACTTCTGTCTGAGGTGGAATTGGTGAAGATCTTTTCCCATTCTGTAGGCTGCCTTGTTTTGTCTTGTTGACAGTGTCCTTTGCTTTACAGAAGCTTTTTAGTTTCAGGAGGTCCCATTTATTAATTGTTTCTCTCAGAGTCTGTGCTGCTGGGGTTCTATTTAGGAAGTGGTTCCCTGTGCCAATGCTTTCAAGTGTACTTCCCACTTTCTCTTCTATAAGGTTCAGTGTGGCTGGCTTTATGTTGAGGTCTTTGATACATTTGGAATTGTGTTTTGTGCATGGTGATAGACATGGGTCTATTTCATTCTTCTACATGTTGCTATCCAGATATTCCAGCATCAATTGTTAAATATGCTTTCTTTTTCCATTTTATATTTTTTGCTTCTTTGTCAAAAATCAGGTGTTTGAAGGTGTATAGATTAATATCCTGGTCTTTCTTCAGTTCCATTGGTCCTCCTGTCTGTTTTTATACCAGTACCAGGCTGCTTTCAGTACAGTAGCTCTGTAGTAGAGTTTGAAGTCAGGGATTGTGATGCCTCCAGAAGTTTTTTATTGTACAGGATTGTTTTGGCTATCCTGGTTTTTTGCCTTTCCATATGAAGTTGAGTACTGTTCTTTCGAGGTCTGTGAAGAAGTTTTCTGGCATTTTGATGAGCATTGCATTGAATCTATAGATTGTTTTTGGTAGGATTGCCATTTTTCACTATGTTAGTTCTACCTACCCAAGAGCTTGGGAGATCTTTCCACTTTCTGGTGTTTTATTCAATTTCTTTCTTCAAGGATTTAAAGTTCTTGTCATACAGGTCTTCCACTTGTTTGGTTAGAGTTACTCCAAGGTATTTTATGCTCTTTGTGGCTATTGTGAAGGATGATGTTTCTCTGATTTTCTTTCTCAGCTCTTTTATCATCTGTGTACAGAAGGGCTATTGATTTTTTGACTTAACTTTTTACCCTGTTACATTACTGAAAGTGTTTATGAGTTGCAGAAGGTCCTTGGCAGAATTTTTGGGGTTGCCTGTAAGTTTGATTTCTTTTTTTTTCTGATTTTTATCCCCTTGATCTCCTTTTGGTGATCTCCTTATTGCTCTATCATGTTCCTCTTTCTGCCAACTATAACAGTTGACAAACAAGATCAGATTCACTTATAATGGAAGATAATGGAGAGCCTTTTGAACAACTTGCAGTGTTTTATGTATTTATTGTTTGAACATTCAATGAGATCAACAAACTCCTCTTAGCAGGTAGGCAGAAGCTGGGCTGCAGTTAGAGGGCAGATGACTGGTTACTTCTAGGTGGAATCTTGCTCATCTTGACTTCTCACTGCACTTGAGGTGGTGCCAACTGCATCATGAAGTAAACGTGTTCTGGAGATGCAATCTCCGTTAATTTCTTCTTGATCATCCTTAAGGGCTTCTTCAATTGAACTACAAACATACACAGTTGTATTCTGTTATTATTCCTGTCTGAGTAAGCAATACAAAGAACCCACAATCTCATCAAAATAACCCACTGTACCCTGTAATTTATAAAGCTGTCTCATGGTGATGCTGTAGTTAAAGATAACATCCATTCGCAATGCAACAATTTGGCTTGTTTTTCCAAGGCTGTAATACGAAGCTCTTAGCTGCAATCAAACCTAATTTATTCCAAGTTTTGCTTTCAAAGGCAATGCTGGGTCCCACATGTCTAAACACAGTAGTCAGGAACAAAATAAATCAATGTCATTTTCCCTCCATTTATCTCTCAGACTCTCACAATCTCTGTCTCTCTCTTTTTCACCAGCCCCACCCTCCTTCCCTCATCCCATCATTAAATTCCTGGTATATTTTGGAAATGCCAAGTAATGCACCTCACTCCATACCAATTAGTTCAAGCTCCAAGTAAAGGCTGTTAGAATCCTGAGCGCATTCCTCGGGAAATGCTAATATGTACCCAGAACTGAACTACCCTGCTATTGGAGCAATATATAGCAACAACCCCATAGTCTTCAGTGTGGCGATTCACCTACTGCTGTCACACTTTTAATGAGCACACATGATCTTCACATAGTATTGAAATATTTGCCCCAAATTAAGGCTTTCTCTTTATATTTTTCAGAAAGGACATTTCAGTGTGTTGATGAAGTTCCTTTTTCTACAAGAAGGGTCACCTCGGTACTGGTTGATTGGTTCTCAGTAGCCTGTGTCAAGATGAAAGATGATAAATCACAAGGTTTTGAAAAGCAGTACCTGAACCAGGCAGTGGTGGCACACACCTTTAATCCCAGAACTCGGGAGGCAGAGGCAGGCAGATCTCTGTGAGTTCGAGGCCAGCCTGGTCTAAAAGAGCTAGTTCCAGGACAGGTTCCAAAGCCACAGAGAAACCCTGTCTTAAAACAAACAAACAAACAAACAAAAAACAAAAAAAGAAAGAGAGAGAGAGAGAGAGAAGGCTCTTCAGCCTTGTTGGAGGGACTCCTCCATCTTGTAAGAGGGTCTTCTCTTTTCTAAATGATAAAGGAATACAGGAGTTGGCTCCATCGAGGAAACATAGATTTTACTGGCACTTAACTATGAAGGCATCAACAAGGATATAAAGCCTGCAATTGCAATGACCTTATCACATGCTAGAAGGTGAAAATAATGCGTGCAATGGGGAAGACATTTCATGTTTGGAACACGACAGATAAGGGCTACCTACTAGGAAAATGCTACACAGGATTTTATTCTTTTGGTTATTTTATTTTATTTTTTGAGGCATAGTCTCATGTATCCCAGACTGGGCCTCAACTTGCTACATATTTAAAAACGATTTTGAACTTCCCTGAACCCAGAGCCTTGTGCATGCTAATCAAGAACTCCACCAAGTGAGCTATATCCAAGCTCCAGGTAACATTTAAACAAGTTCAGTTGCTGAGCAAAATATATTCTCAAATTATAACTCAAGTACTCTCTACCCTTGGTACTCCTGCAGTTGTTGTCTTGACCCATTCTCTTCTAACTCTTTAGTCTGGGATGTAGATTTCCAACCAGTGAAATCTTGTATTATGAACTGGCAAGATGGCTCAACTGACAGTCAGACACTAAGCCTGCTCTCTGGAACCTCTGTGGTAGAAATAACTGATTCTTTAAAGGTTTTCTGCCACCTCCACAGGTGCAGCTGGCATACAGTGCCCCCCAATAAGTACACAGAAAATGTAAAGAAAAAATAATTTTAAAAGAAACTTTGTGTTCACTGGCTATAAGTATTGTAACAAAACATTATGAACCGGATGGCTTACACAGCAGGAATTTATTTTGTCATCCCTTGAGGCCAAAATTCCAAGGTGGAGGCATCAGCAGAGTTGAGGTTTCTCCTCTTAAGTGAGTCAGTGTCTGTCTTCTCTCCATGGACTTCACAAGGTCTTCTCTCTGGGCTTACCCAACCCCTTCCTAAGGGCATTGGTTATACTAGATTAGGCTCAACCTTAATGCTGTGGTTGACGTCTGAGACTCTGGAGATGATAACGGATATGAATTGAGACAGAGGGAAAGAACTCGGTCATTTCATGGGAGGGGGTAATCCTCCGTCTGGTGGGAAAAATAATGAGGAGATGGTGAAAACAGAGCAAGAAACTTATTAATAGCTAGACAGGCAGGAATCATTTTTAATAAATCAGAAATGTTATCAGATAATTGCTTTAGTGATTATTTTTCTCACTATATTGTGGGATCTCTATTTTACAGTCTTAAAATTGATCTACAGCTCCATGCCTCAGCCAGAATATTTGAATACCCCTGGCACATGACAGAGGAAACAGAACTCTCCCTTTGGCTTTTGGAGCAAGATCAATGTCATTGTAAAACTTTGATTCCCAATACACTTCCCAGTACATGCTCCCCTGCCTGCAGCCCATGCCGAAAGCAATCAGAAAGGGGGCTCTCATGCTAAACATCATTGTTCCAAGGCAGGAGAGTTCACAGAAGAGGGAGCTGTTACCAAGAGAATGGAGGGTTTCTAATGGCTCTTGGTTATTGAACCAGCTGAGCTAATTTGATTTTTTTTTTCCTGAAAACCCCAAGATACTGCCCTGAATGGCTTATGCCTGGAAATAGCATCCTTTACAGTACAGGTCTAGGGATAGCTCATGTTGTATAAATAGCTCTGGGAATTAATTTCAAGATGTGGGGCAGGCAAGTAACTGCCTCTTTAGTAACAGTAAGACATTTCTTTAGGTCTCCAACTCTCCGTGTGTCTTAAAAAGGAAATAACCCAGTGCTGTAAGAAAAAGCACCTCCTCTCTGCACCAAGTTTCATTCTAAAAGTTAAGTAGGTTGGTTCCTTACTTGGAACTCAGGTTTCTGGTAAACTTGCCCATCTCAAACACAGCCGAGAACCAGGAAAAATAAACCTTGGGCAGCAAACCTAAGCATGAAGTGCACTGAGGGTCACAGATTCTATGTGTTGGAGATCTGCTCAGGCACTCTCGTGTGAGCTTATTAACTCTTCCTACTCATGAATTTCAAATGAATTCGGACGTTATCTGATCTCTGGGTCCAGTGAGCATTAGATTGTAAGACTTTTATTGGCCAGAATACAGCAGTGAAGAGGGTCGCCTGGTTGTAAGGAAAACATTTCTGAAGACAAGTTTCTAACAAGCAAATGATTTTTAAAAGTGGATAAATTTGAAGGTTAGTGTATGGATCAAAAGTGCCTGTTCCTAGGCTTTGGGACCCTGCTCCTCATACGGAGTCACCTTGCCCAGCCTTAACACATGGGGAGGTATTTAGTCTTATTGCAACTTGATATACCATGTTTTCTCGATACTCATGGGAGACCTCTCCTTTCCTAAGCAGAAACAGAGGAGTGGATTGTGGGGTGGGGACAAAGTGGTGATGGTGGGGGAGGGACTGGGAGGAGAGGAGGGATGGGAAACTGTGACCAGGATGTGAAATAAATAAATTATTTTATAATTTTTTTAAAAAGTGCCTATTCTTGTCAAAGGTCCCAAACACCAAATGCAATTTGTAATGATGACCTTGAACTAAAGAGACTGAGGAGTTAAGGAGAGTGTGATGTTCTCGGCAAACTTTGTTTATGACCATAAAGAACTGCAATGCTCTGGATTGATTCACATTCTGAAAAGACTGCAGAAAAACTTTAAAACATTAGTATTGAAGAAGATTTTCACTTGCAGGAAATTGCACATCACTGCAAAAGAAGATTCACTATAACTGTCCATTTCTAGCCAAGAGACCTTCTCTGTAAGTCCACTCCTACCATGTGGTCATGTCAAGGCTCTTTCTGTGAGGCCATACCTGACCGTGTTTCCTTTCCTCCATAACTTTTTAATTTTTAGGCTGGCACAGACACATCAGTCCCTGCCGCCGAAGGTTGGGAGCCCTAAGGTGCTTACAGTGAATGAGATTGTTTACCCTTCTTTTCAATAAAATGTAGTTAGCCCACCTCTTCTGCAGAACAATGAGAAGTGGATTCTTCTCACGTAAATTGTATATACGAATCCATTTATAGTCTTATATCCAGGTTTCTAGAATAGTCAAGTCATGCGGTAATATAAAATGGGGCATGTCTCGGAATTCGGATTTCCAGGTTAGGTGTAAAATTGGAAGCAAGAAGGGTCGCTTAGCCCACCAGTCACCCAGGACTAGGGCTGGCTGATAAGGAGCTACATACAGTATCTGCTTACAGGCCCTGCTGTGGATAAGACAAGGGACACTTCTCTTCCTCAGATTCCCTGGGGGTGACCCTTAGCGGTGAAGGCACCCGCTAGACTGGAAGATTGGCTGTTGTTTAAACTCGAAGACCATTTGCCAAGGGAAGAGCCATGAAGAGCCAGTTCTGACAGCAGGGATGGGGGTTATGACCTTAGAGGCTGCTGGTGCTTCTGAGCTAGAGAGGTCGTAGAGGAAATCCCCTGGCCCACTGAACTGTGGGAGAGAGGCCGCAAGCTACCCCACCCCCACCTCCTTCAAAATTAGTGTGGAAGACTGGCACTGCCTTTCTCGGGGTTCCCGCAAGAGAACAGAGGAAAATGAAGAGGAGAAGTTCCAGAAAAATACGAATGGGGGCATCTCTTACTGATGCAGGGACCTTAGACAGAGCATGGCCTCCAGAGAGTTATGCAGACCTTCACCAGTATGAGCGGTGAGAGGTGCAGCTGAGCCGGGCAACGCCCTCTGCCAGTGCACCTGTGACCAAACCCAAAACTTTTGCGCTGGCTTTTCCTGCTCTGATCTCATGCATCTTGCTTCCTGTTTGACTTTCTGTGACCCCAAGGCTAGGGGGCGCAGGGCGGGGACTCTGGGTCTAATACTGGACTAATATATTTAGTGGTGGCAGAGAAGTGATAGGAAATGTCGCTGGTGCAAAAGAGGAACCCGGAGTTGAAAGCAGGATTTGCAAGTGTCTTAACTCCGGATCGTATTTCTGGGGGAAAATATATCACAGTTTGACGTTTGGAGCCTTCAGACAATATTTTTAAATAGATTTTCATAGAGAAATCAGGGATTCTTTACACAAGAAGATATACTCATCTAAAGAGCTCTTGTTTTTTGTTTTTGTTTTTCCATAGACATCCTTCCACTGCGAATGTTCAGTTGGGGCCCAGTTAGTGTTGCCTTCTGACCTGCTCCTGAACGTACTTACAGGGTGGGGTGGGTAGAGAAGCCCTCTTAGCACACAATTAGCAAACGCTATTGATCTTCCGGGTTAGAGATGAGGATATTGAGTGAGACACGGTGAGGTTAAGAACCTGCGCCACTCCTCTGTAACCTGGAGGCGCTGGATTCAGGCTCAGGCCTCCAGGCTACTCAGCCAGCCTCCGTTCATGCCAGCTCTGTTGCGAGATGCGCTCATATGAAATTGCTGTTGCCAGTTCCCAGAGCTGATGTGTTAGTTTACTTCTTAGGCTGTTGATAATGCCACTCATTTTATTATTGTATTGATAGTGTGTTCCTTTTTAATTAAGTGCTTATTTACAATCCTTGCCTATAATGGTAGTTTGTTGGACACAGAGCCTTGCTACATAGCCTTGGCTTGCCTGAACCTCACCAGGTAGCCCAGGCAATCCTTATGACTCAGCTCCCTAAATGCTAATATTACAAGCTGGTAATCCTTGAATTAATTGGAATTAAAAGTTTTCTGTATTTTTTTTATAAGAACTCTTTTTCTTAACAACTCAACTACTGAATAGATATGAATATTTTCCACAATGTCTTTTGATTTTGCTTATGTGCCAATGCTGTTTTTAGATTATTAAATTTTGCTTATGTGCCAATGCTGTTTTCAGATTATTAAATTTTGCTTATGTGCCAATGCTGTTTTTAGGTTATTATATAATCCTATAATTCTATTTCCCCCTCTATGGTTTGTCATCTCTTAATGTTCATCAATGTCTTATTATTCTTACAGATTTTCTTTTATTTTTCAGCATCTTAATTATGATTGTTTTATTTTCTTTCTTTCTTTTCTTATTTTATTTTATTTTATTTTGAGACATGCTTTCTCTGTGTAGCTTTGGAACCTGTCCTGGCACTCACCCTGTAGACCAGGCTGACTCGAACTCACAGAGATCTGCTTGCCTCTGCCTCCTAAGTGCTGGGATTAAACGTGTGTGCTACCGCTACCACTGCCTAGCTAATTATGACTATTTTCAAACAAGCACTCAGACTGAATTTTACATGAAATTCTTGTATATCCATCACCTAGATGTCCACCACGAACATCTTATTGTACTTTCTGTGAGCACAGGCATGTGTCTACTCATCCTTTCTCCCAGCTTACTTTTGATACTTTCCTACAGAAATTACAGCACACTTCCACTCCAAGTTGACACTGTTGTAATCTGAAACTTCTCACACTGTAAACTCCGCTGCACCAAGGACCTTGTGTGCGTCTGCTGGCCAGCGTCCCATGGAGCGCTTACTCCAGCACTGTGGAAACCTCTCTCAGTCATATAACTAACTAGACCCTAATGTTCGCCTACACAACTTTATGTCGTCAATTTACTAAAGATGAAATGAGTAGATTGTAAGTGCACTTCCACTGAGTTTTGACAACTCGACACACCTATATAAACCAAAGTTCTCTCACAGAGTTCCCTGCCACAAGTGCCTCTCTGACAACTACACGGAAAACACTGGTCTAGAATCTTGTGCATAAGTGATTTGTCATCTATAGAATTCCCTCACATCTTGCTAGCTAAGGTGAAAATATAGCTCTTGGTAGAAACATTTTTCAAGGCTGTGTGCACGGTGAGGGTCTTTGTAATATGCGGATGCTGTCTCCTGGAGGAGCAAAGGGCAGGTGTGCTTAGCACTGACTCCAAAGATTGCATTAAAATGTGGTGGCCTCTGCGGTTGGCTTACAGGTGGGCTAAAGACTAGTTCCTTTGTGGCTCTTAGCACACACTTGTTCTGTTTTCTGTAGTATGAGGGCTGGCTTGTTGGGGTTTCTGTCCTTCCCAGTACCCCAACAGCCGGCAAGCAACAAAGAAAAATTACACACAGGACTCCATAAGGTTATAAACTGATTGGCCCATTAGGTCAGGCTTCTTGTTAACTCTTATAACATATATTACCCCATTATCCTTATCTATGTTAGCCACATGGGCTCAGTACCTTTCTCAGTGTGACAGCTTACATGTTGTCTCTTCGGTGGTCTGCGCAGGAGTCGCTGAGGGACCTTCCTCCTCTGTAACCTTATTCTATTTTCATTGCCCCGCCTCTACTTCCTGTCTGGTTGACCCACCTATACTGCCTGCCTGGCCAATCAGCGTTTTATTAAAATGATTGACAGAATACAGACAATTCTCCCGTATCATTTCCCTCTTTTTTTTTTTTATTTAAACAAAGGAAAATACCCATAGTCCATTTGTTGGGAATGTGGGCGTAGTATTTTAGGCTACTTCCTGCTGGTTGGGGGCGCTGATAATCTTATGGGGACCTAAAGAAAATTTAGAGTTATAATCAAGTCATGACTGGAGTATCCTGTGAGTCTCGATCATCTCAGGCAGCAGTCTTGAATCTGTTCTGGATGTAGAACTCAGACATCTGGGCCATCTGTTCCTGTTGGAGATTTTTCAGGTGGCCTCCCTTGATGGAACCTGATTTTTCTTAACTCAGAATGAATCCACAGCTTCTCATTTTCTGTGGAAACAAAGGCAAAATCTCTTCTCCAAAGTAACATACCTTTTGACTTCAATTTTGAAGCCAAGGTATTTTCAAAATACCTATCTTGGGTTAGTTCAGCAGCATTTATAAACAAAAGTCTTTTAGCAGTTGTTGCTCCTTCCTCAACAATCAAACAATTCAAAGAGAGCATAATAACACACAGTATCAAGATTCTCTTTGTATTTTCCATCTTTGTGTGGCTTTACTTTAACCTGTATTTTTTTTTATTTTTACTTTTACTATTTGAGACAGGTTCTCTGTATATTTTTGTCCTGGAATAACACTGTAGACCAGGCTGTCCTTGAACTCACAGAGATCCTTCTGTCTCTGCCTCCCCAGTACTGGGCTCAAAGGTGTTTGCTACAACACCTTGAACTCACAGAGATCCACGTGTCTCTGCTTCCCCAGTGCTAGGATTAAAGGTGTGTGCTACCACACCTTGAAGTCACAGAGGTTAACTACCTCTGTCCTTAAAGTCACAGAGGTCAACATGCCTCTGCCTCCCAGGCATTGGGATTAAAGGTGTGTACCACCACACCCTATATCTCCCTTTCTTTCTTTTTTATTTTTAATGACTTTAACCTTTTAGCCTGTATATATTTTTAACATACTGTAAACCATTTAGAGGTTTTCTTCATCTTTGAATCTCTCTTTATTGTTTATCTCTCTTTTTCTGACTACATGAGTCTTTAAGGAGAAGATTAATCCTCTCCTTTAAAGCCGTGGCTTTGACGGCTAGATCCAGCTCATTTTTTAGCTTTCCAGCCTTGTGGCTAAGGTACCACTGAAGCCTTTTACTGCCATAACTTTATGGTGTTTTAAGGTCCCTGCTAGCAAGCAAGCTGCAGCATTCTGCTCACGGACCACGTTGCAGCATTCTGCTCACGGACCAACGTTTATCCACGTTGGGCGCCATATGTAGTATGAGGGCTGGCTTGTTGGGGTTTCTGTCCTTCCCAGTACCCCAACAGCCGGCAAGCAACAAAGAAAAATTACACACAGGACTCCATAAGGTTATAAACTGATTGGCCCATTAGGTCAGGCTTCTTGTTAACTCTTATAACATATATTACCCCATTATCCTTATCTATGTTAGCCACATGGGCTCAGTACCTTTCTCAGTGTGACAGCTTACATGTTGTCTCTTCGGTGGTCTGCGCAGGAGTCGCTGAGGGACCTTCCTCCTCTGTAACCTTATTCTATTTTCATTGCCCCGCCTCTACTTCCTGTCTGGTTGACCCACCTATACTGCCTGCCTGGCCAATCAGCGTTTTATTAAAATGATTGACAGAATACAGACAATTCTCCCGTATCAGTTTTCGTCATGGGGAAATACACAGTTTATTTCTCTGTTCCACTGGGGATGGACGCCTGGGCTCTGTCCAGTTTTTTTCTTTTTTCTTTTCTTTTCTTTTCTTTCTTTCTTTTTTTGTTTGTTTGTTTTTCTGTTGCTTGCTTCTTGTTTGGGCTACTATGAATTAAACTTCTGTAATCCTTGTGCAAGCCTTTATATAAATATGTTTTCAATTGGGGGATGGGGCTTATCATGGGTGAAGGAGAATTGTTAGGTTACAAAATAGGCATGTGTTTAATTTTGCTAAAAAGCCAGACCCTTTCCCAAAGAGATTGTGTCATTTCTCATTCCTGCAGACATACATGAGAGGCCCAGCGGATCAATAGCTTTGTCAGTGATTGATGCAATCCACCTGCCCTATTCTAGCTGTTTCCATGAGTATGCAATAGTATCACTTGTGGCTTTCATTTGCGTTCTTCCAAGGACTAATAGCATCAGGTGTATTTGTGAGATGGACCATTTACATTCTATCAGAGAGGACTGTACGAGGTGGCCCTAGGTGCTCGTGTTCCTCATTAAAGAAAGGCAGTACTGGTCTGTTCCCTTCCCCAGTGTAACAGCAAGGTGGCTGGAAACAGCACTCAATTTGACAGTCTGTTAACAGCACTTGGGGCTATACCCACATGGTTCCGCAGTAACACCTTTCCCCTTCTCTTCTCTCCCCTCCCCTGTATGCACCATTCCCACAAACCCTGAAGAGCGTAAGAGCCCCTGTGTGTAGTGCTATTATGGGTGATTGCGGGCTTTGCACCATCCGCTCTGCTCTTCTTCATTGGCCTAGGTTATTCTTCCTTATCCTGAAGGATCTTAATCAAAAATCTGTCTTACTTGCTGCCCACCCCATACTTCCTCCCACTGCAGGCTTCATGGTTCCAGTTATTGCTCTAGGCCTTTCCACATATTTGGCCTTTCTAGAACTTCCCACACTGAGGCTCCTTGCTTGTAGTCTGTGTCCCTAAGAACAAATACAGTGGCCAATGTTTTTGCAGCCTCTAGAAATCCTGCCTTCACTGAACTGAAAGTCAGGAACATTTGGGTCCCCTCAACACTTGCAGCCTAGAAAGAAATGACATGCTTCGCTGCTTTGATGGGAGGCCTGCCTTTCTTTTCCTTCCCAAGGAGTCTTCTATCAGTTGAAAAACAAATCAGAGATTTCTTTTTGGGGTGGAGGGCATAATCCTGGTTTCATCGTTTCTGTCTTTGTGATCCATTGCTGTGTAACAACAAACCTGATGGTTTATGCTCAAATACACATACAGTCTCACAGCATCTGTAGATTGGGAGTCAGAAAATAGGTTAATTGGACCCTCATCTCAGACATCCCCAGAGCTGTTGAGAAGTGTGTGTTCATTCAGATGTTGGCTGGGTCTTTCCTGAATGCATTCCATCATGGCTGCATGACTCGGGCCCTGAAGTTTGCTGGGCAGAGGGGGAAGTCCTTGAGACTCAATGTTAGATTTCTGAGGAAACATAGAGACAAAGGGCAGAAAGAGACCACACTGACCTTTAACAGATGGGATTGTCTTTATTAGTGTACACAGCAAGGGGCAGCCTCTCTCCTACAGGAAATTGCAGCACCTGCAAGAGGAAAGCTGGCCTCAACCCCCTATAGGGGCAGGTAAGGGCTTGCGAATGAGGACCTTGTTGCAGCTGTAGGGTTTGAGGCCAGCCTGGTCTATACAATGAGTCCCAGTAAAGGCCCCAAAGCTACAGAGAAACCCTGTCTAGAAAAAAAAAAAACAGAGAGAGGGGGGGAGGGAGGGAGGGGAGGGAGGGAGAGAGAGAGAGAGAGAGAGAGAGAGTAAGCTTTTGTTTTGAATGGTTTTGGAACCATGGATGCACTTTACAGACGACTGCGCCATAATGTGACCATGATGCCTTGAATTTGTGATCCTACATTCAAGCCTCAGAGAATGTTTGCCTGTTTGTAGTGATTTTGCCTGGGGTTTTATTTTTTTTCAACATTTGGTTGTATTTCACAGCCCTGGGGATCCAACCCAGAGCCTTCTGCATGCGAGGCAAAGATTTACATCTGGCTACATGTACACCCACTTGGAACTTTTTAGAATTCAGATTACACAGTTTTATCCTTTATATGATGAGTCAAAGCTTGGAGGGTTGGACCCAGCAAATTCTTCTCATAAACCTTCCTGGAGAGTCAAGCATTTGCTAAAGTTTTCTGAAAGGGGCTGATTCTGTGGTCCCATCACGAGCAGGTCTGTGTCTCTCATCTTTCTTCAGTTGCCAAGGCAAGTCTTTCAGGAGACCTTTTTCTAACAGCAGTTTGATTAAGTTTGCTTTGTTACTGCTATAGTTACCTACTGGTTTAACTTTGTTTTGTTGACACATTTAAAAGTCCATAAAAAGGTAGATGTCAGAAATGTTGAGTCATATGTCTGACTTCTCCAGGTTGACTTGGGGAAATACACTGATACAATATGTCCTGGAGACTCTAGAATCATGGTTCTCAACCTGTGGGTTACGACCCCTTTGGAGTTGCATCTCAGAAATTTACATTGCAATTTATAACAGTAGCAAAATTACAGCTATGAAGTAGTAACAAAATAATTTTATTGTTAGTGGTCACCACAACATGAAGAGCTACATTAAAGGGTCACAGCATTAGGAAGGTTGAAAATCACTGCTATAGAGCTTTTGTGATCCATAAGGCACGTGGTGTACACAGGATAGATGCATCATAGGCAATAGTGAAAGGCCAGTGAGGAAAAAGGCTCCATCCGGTTCCCACTCAGCGCATCCCCTTAGCCTGTGATCCTTGTGATTAGCTGTGCACCCAGGAACCCTTGATTCATTTGAAGATACTTTAAGTAGCAAGAATTTTGGCACCAACCATGGAAGAATCATTGCATTCTACAAACTGGAGGCTTTTGAAGAGCCTGAAGGAGCATCTAAAGGACGAGAAATTATCAAGGGGTCTTGATAGGATGATCTACCCAATTTAATTCTTAGTGGAACAATGTTTGTCTGAGCCTGTCTATAGTGCAGCAGAAATAGAACAGTTCCAACGGGCAAGTATGGCTCCCAGGACTGGCTCCAGCCTTCTCTGGCTTCCTTTCCAGGAAGGGGATCTCGTTGACCTCCACTTATTTGACAGCTCTATCTGTTTCTCTGTATCTCTGCCCCTTCCCTGTTTCCAAATGTGGGAGCAGGGGGAGCAATGGACTTAGCCATTCATTCATAAACATATATGGGCTTGCTAGTTGCTGTTCTAGAAGCTGTTCTGGGCCTGTTTGTTTGTTTGCTGTTGTTTTATTTTTTTTTTGTATGGGGGGGTGGGTGTTGTCAGTGGTGATATCTGTGTTTTTATGATGCATAGCTCACTGGGTCAGGTTTTCACACAGATGTTTTCAGCAGAGATATCTGTGGTTTTTGAAGCATAGCTCACTGGGTCAGGCTTCCACACGGGTATTGTCAGTGGTGATATCTGTGTTTTTATGATGCATAGCTCACTGGGTCAGGTTTTCACACAGATGTTTTCAGTGGAGATATCTGTGGTTTTTGAAACATAGCTCACTGGGCCAGGCTTCCACCCATTTAGCGTTACTTCTAAGCAATCTGGAAGCCAGAGCCATCTCTGGTCTAAAGCTAGATCTCTCTGTAGGAATTGTTTAGGTTGAGAATCAGCGTTGAATCCTTGCATTTAAAACTGAAGAGTGAACGTAGCAGGAGGCCTCTGAGAACCCAAGAGAAGCTTCTGCTGTCCTGTCTGCTGTCTCCTTTGCGCTACCAAAACATCTTTGCTCTCTAGTTAACTGTCAAGCATCTTAAGCATATGCAGACCCGGAAAGAGACTTGCTGTAGACCTGACAAATGCTGTCACAGTGACAAGCACTGAATCAGAATTGGTTCAACACAGATGTTTTCGCTTGATAAAGAGGCACTTAAAATAATGAATTGGGATGTTTGGAAGTGTACACACTCAACACTGGTCTTATTAATGCAGTATCAGGAAAACAAATATTTCATGGTAAACCATGGCAAACAGCTTCTCTGAAGACAGTGTATTTTTCACTTCACAGAGAGGCTTTTATCCAAGACCCATCCGAGAGCCTTTGATGGATTTTACACTCTTATTGGGTGACACTAAGTGACAACTGTGATCTTTATTTGTGAGAAGAATGTTGTCTCCAAGGGGAAAAGCTTGCCTGAGTCTTCATAATCTTAATCATATCATGTAGTTACGCTTTATGACTATTCTTATTTGATTCACAGAACTATTCTAGGAATAGCAATAATACTCAAGACTCAGAAAGGTTAAGGAACTTCCTCAAAGTGGTACAGTAACTCTCTGTACTCATAGCACAAGGCTAAATCTAGTCAATTGATGTGGGATTACCCTCTGTATGAATAAAGAACTGCTTTGAGCCTATAGTAGAGCCGGGTGGGAAGGAGCAGAGCTAGGCAGTGAGGGCTGGATTGAATGCTGGGAGAAAGAAGGACAGAGTCAGAGAGAAGTCATGTAGCCCTGCCAGAGACGGACGCTGGAACTTTACTGGTAAGCCACTGCCATGTGGCAATACACAGAAATGGGTTAATAGAAATGGGTTAAATTAATATGTAAGAGTTAGCCAATAAAAAGCTAGAGCTAAGGCTTCAAGCAGTGATTTAATTAATACAGTTTCTGTGTGGTTTTTTTTTGATCTGGGTGGACGGGATGAATAAGCGACCTCCTTACTACAGTCAATTGTGGGAAGCAGACAAATTACCTTTATGGTACCCACCTAACCTTAGATTTCTTTCTTTGAGTATTTTAGAATGTTTAAATCCGTTTGCATTGTTGTGTTAAGTAAATCACAGTGGTGGCTTAGTTCCTGCGTAGAATCTTCAGCCTATAGGGAGAAAAGCCAACCAATCCCAAATCATAGCATGGACTTCCATAGCCACAGCATCTCATGTGTGATGTTACTGCTACTGCTGGGTCATTGAGGAGAAGAACCAGGGCCGGTGCAGATCCAGCATCTAAGGAAGGCTCTGTGTGTGTGTGTGTGTGTGTGTGTGTGTGTGTGTGTGTGTGTGTGTGTGTGTGTGTTACTATGACTGTCTTTTCAGAAATGTGTCAGCTTCATATGGAATGTGGGTCCCTTCCTTATGAAGGGACCAACCGTATGAGATGGCTCTCAATTTGGTTCACAACTTACATGGCCATATCAGAAAAAAAAATCTGTGCTGGAGAGTTGTCCTCAACATATTCTACAAACAGGTGGCAGTCACAAGTGGGAGTCGCTCACCTCTCCCTTCTTTCTTCTCACTTCTGTAGAAAGATAGAAGACAAAGGGCAGACTTGGAAGCTGGTATGTATGGGAGAGATCTAACAGAAGAGAAGTCCAGCAAAAGCAGAGAGGGAGAGAGAGAGAGAGAGAGAGAGAGAGAGAGAGAGAGAGAGAGAGAGAGAGAGGAGGAAGAAGAAGAAGAAGGAGGAGGAGGAGGAGGAGAGGAGAGGGAAGCAACGAGGCAGAAATTATAATTTGGGTTTATGCTTTGGGGTATTATCTATGTTGAAACTTGGTTACAGATCTATAGCCTTGCGGCCCCCAAGACCACACTCTGTCAGTAGACCCCTGATACCCCTGATAAAGCTGCCCTTGTCCCATCCTAAATACACCCTCCTTCAGTGACAAAGAACCTTGGAGCTGGTTCTCACGCACTGAGACTGGTTTGGCTGGAGCACTAGATATTTCAGCAATCCGCCTGACAGTTACAGCACGTGCACTGTCCGTCTTGTTCCCCTCCATGGCCCTTGGCACAGTGGTCTGCCCTTCCCCAAATAGGGCACCAAACTACCTGTTGAATAACAGCACACAAATCTGGAAAGGGATTACTTATAACTCGCTTGCCGTTTTCTTCTTATTTCTAAAGAAAAGGAAATAAAGAGGGAGGTAATTCATTGTTGGCACAATTTTCAGATGCATCTGAAAGAGCACACTGATTGACAGGGTGGTTCTTGATAGTAGAGACAGACACCTCTAGAACAGCTAGAGGGAAGCTCTGAAGAATCGCACCAGCTATGGCTTTAAACTAGGGAACACCATAGAAAACAGAATTAAGAGGAATGGCCTAACTAAAGTGTCCTATGATTTGGAGACATTTGGGCATCCTGTGTTTTTAAATAGAAGGATGCTGGAAGCTCTAAATCCTTCCCTGTTTCACTAACTTCCTGTGATACACTGAGTTGTGTCTTCCAAGAATTCACGTGCTGAAGTCCCAGCTCCCAGAACCTTGGTACACAAGTGTGTTTGGAAGCATGGGTTCTAACGTTTCTAACAGGGTGAGATGAATGGAGCAGAGTCGGCGGAGTGTCATATGATCTGACTTGTGCTCTGTGAAAAGCGCAGGGCAGGGAGCATTTGGACAGGCATGGCCAGTGTAAATATGAAGGCAGAAGTTAGAGGAGACTTCTATAAAAGGCATTATACATTTCCAACTATCCACAAGAAAATCGGGTAACTCTGGGCAGAATTCTTCACAGCTCTCAGAAGAAGCTAAGTTTCTTGACACCTTGGTCTCAAAACTCCAGAACTGTAAAGCAATACATTTCTGTTGCTGAACCCACTCCGTGGGCCTTTGTAGCTCTACAGAAGCTATCACTAGCCAATGTGCCCCGAGCTCCAGACATTTGCCCATCTCTGCAGAGCCTTTCTTGACAAATGGCACAGATAGCAGGTGCTCCTTGTCATTTGTCAGTATAAGAATTGTCAAGAACCCGGGCCACTCTTCAGTAGGAAACTGAACAATTTTATGTTCCAAGCAATTTAAAGAAATCAAAACTTGGAATGATGGGAGGTAAACCAAAGGGCTAGATACAGGTAGGTATGACATGATTGGTCACAGAGCACACAGCAGGTGGTGACATGAGGTACCTACTTCAGAAGCAAAGCAAGTAATGTCCCCATTGATTGCAGGACCTTGGTTCTTTAGCATGGGGACTCTGCCTGCTTCTCTGAAGTGGTGCCCGGTTGTGAGCTCTTTCCCCAATGTGACCAGTTCTCACCACATTGGAGTAGTCTCACAAGTTTTGCTTTATGGGGCCCAGCAGGTTACTGTGAGCCCTTCATGGCAAGAATTTTACATTTATTTCTTCTCTGATGCTTCAGTCAACTGAACATATAATTTATTTAATAGTAATCATCAAAAGCCTTTTAAAGCAATCCTTGTAAATGGCTTTGCAGCTCTGGTGAGTCTGAACTTACTCAGGAATATGTACCTGAGGTTTTTTAATATAGCAAGGGTAGAACCCTCCAAGAGTCTGATGGGACTGACTGCACTGTAAAGGAAATTTGTCAATGGGATGGAAAATGGTTAGAGGAGCAGAGGACAGCAGAGTCTTCCACGGCGTGCCCCACTCTAAATATAAAAGAAATGGAGTATCTGCTTAAACCATTCCAGATTAAAATCATTCACAAGATGAACTGCCCACCAGCTGGCTCAATAGTACAAGTCTTTTCTTGCACTCATAATTAGAGCTGGAACAGAGGAGAAATCATGAACATTGTAAGTCAGGGCTTCTTCGTCTTGACACTATTGGCTTTGTGCACAGGATAATTGGGGGAATTACTGTCCCTTGTATCATGGGCTATTTAGCGGTACCCCTGGGTGCATACGGAAACACCCATCCCACACACTACAACAACCAAAGTCATCTACAAACATGGCTGGAGAGTCTCTAGAGGCAAACCTGCCTCCTGCTGAGAGAAGCCAATCTAAACGGAGGAAGAGAAGTGCTTTCAAACCACTGACGCTGCATTCCTACTACTGGAAAGGAATGAGAGTAATCATGGAACCACAAGGAGGTACTCACCTTAAATATGACTGAAGACCTACACAAAAGCTCAGAATGCTGACAAGTCTGTTCATAGGGCTTATTATTATTTGTTGCTTCTGGTTCAGTGAATCCTTAAAATATTAAAGCTTGCATATGCTATAAAAAAATCAGTCTTTTCACATATAATATATTATTTGATGTTACATGAATGGGATATGATGTTAGCATCCAACTGAAGATTTATGTTAGGGCTCAGAAGTTAGAGCAAATGGCTCCCTGTTTGCTCCTCTTGACTCTTTCCAAGGTCCTCCAGGTGTCTACCGATTCTGACACAGTCCATTTGACAGCCTGGCTTACTCTTCTCTTGAACTGAAGAGCATGTTCACCCATTGAGACTTTCCCACCCTTGAAGCATCACTGTAATAACGTCACGTTGAGAGTCGAGTGCTATCTCCACCCATGAGTCACCCACTGACTGATGAGCATAAATTTCTCTCTCTTGTGTTTCACTTACTGCTGGCCCTCTTGGACCTGGGCTCTGAGAACTAGAGAACTGGAGGCAGTGTCTTGGCCCACACATTCACACAGAAATACATTCCCAAGTCATAGCTGCAGAATTGAAAACTGGGTACAGAATATGCCATCTACACCTGGTACCTAGCCTGAGTCCTCCCCTTGGATTCTGAGGAGGGATGCGGGGCTCCTCATAGTCAAGGGCCATTGTGGGTCTTCTTGCTACCTGTGAGATGGAGTTGCTCTCAAGCAAACTGAGGACTTAACAGTATTAGTAGCTGTTGCTACATTGACTGTCATCAGCACCAAGGAAGGGGCCAGTATCAGACATACTACTGCTGTCACATAGCCTGTACTGTATGGCAGCAGGGATAGCTCAACCCGATCACCATCCCAAGTCACTCTCAGGATATACCATTTCTCAAGGTCCTTGGTGGTCAGGACACCAAACAGATCTTTTCCAAAGTAAAACAGAACAAGGCTCATATATTTGTTAAACTCTGGGAATTTTGCCTTATTAAATGATTTGGTCTTTTGGTCAGTATGACAACAATATTTGTCTAAGTACCTACGGTGTGTGAGGCGTATAAAGGGGCAGATAAGATTAAAAAGCCCCTGTCATTTTCTTAAGTTCCTACTGGACTGGAGGAGATTTGCAGTGTACAACTAAGCACACAGCTGAAGATCCTTTAGGGTTGTGACATAAGCCAAAGAAAAGCGGATGGGACACTTTCATGGAATGCAGCCAAGGGGTACTGTATTGGATAGTGAATTAGGACATCATCACTGGATATTTAGTCTTTGCTTGGAGAAGCAGGAGAGTACAACTTCCCAGCTCTGTGAAGTACCATGGAAGAGTTGACAACATATTCGAAGACTCTGCCATTTATCAGTTTGAGAACATCACGGAAGGGACACAGGTAGGAAAGGCAGAAGGAGTCTATAAGATGGGATGGAAGACCTCACCAGCTTCTAGGAGGAGATAAGTGTAAGTGTGATGAAGGTCCGGAAGCAAATACACCCTCAGCAGAGGGTGGCAGCTAGTGGTGAGGGAGGTATGGATTGGGAGCTGGGCAGAGGTGAGGATGGTAGGTAGTGGTGACGGAGGTATGGATTGGGAGCTGGGCAGAGGTGAGGATGGTAGGTAGTGGTGACGGAGGTATGGATTGGGAGCTGGGCAGAGGTGAGGATGGTAGGTAGTGGTGATGGAGGTATGGATTGGGTGCTGGGCAAAGGTGCTGGGAGGTAGATGGATTGGAGTATGGCTTTGACAGAAATAGCAGAACATGCTGAGTGGGATCCAGGAGATCTAGAAAAAGAATGTCAACTGGCTAGTGATACTGTCCTTTGTTGAGATGCAGATACCCGAAAGGAGAAGCGTAGTTGGGGATGAGAGAATAAACAAGTCCTTTGGGAACATTTGAAGTGTCCTGAACCATAGCCCTGGTACTTAGAAGAGTGTAGCCAGAAAGCAAACTAGAAAGGTCTATTGGAGAGACAAGAGGAAATCCAGGAGGCCATGGCATCCAGGAGGCTGAGGGGCCAAAGTATGGAGACAGAAGGAAAGGGCAAAAGCATCCTGCTCTTGTGAGAGAGACAGAGGTGGCTTCGGCACACCAAAGGCATCTCTGATCCCTCACAACCCTGCCTCTGGGCACACATCATATTCCTTGCCCATCTACATAAACAAAAATGCTTTTGAAGCATAGAGGCTCTGAATAATCTGTCCACAATCATTGGTTCCTTTTAGTAAATCATGTAAGGGGCTGTTGTTTGCTTTTAAATCGAGTAACAGAAGAGATAATTAATCTAGTGTCTGTTCTATGGCAGCACCTGAAGTATCAACAAAATGTCCTTATAGACAGGATAATCACCCCGCAATGATGGCCGTGTGCTAATCCATGAACCTGTGAGTTTATGACAAATGGGACTATCTAGTGAAGGATCATGATTAACCTGGAATATGGGGAGTGGCCAGGAGCCTGATCTAACCACGAGATTCCTTCTAAGCAGGAGTAAGAAGTCAGAGAAAAGGATATGTGGTCATGAGCCAAAGAACACAGACAGCTTTTAAATTCTGAGAAAGCAAGTAAATACTTCCTGGAGCCTATGGAAGGTGACAGCTGCCACTTGTCAGAGACCTCTGACTAGCAGCACTGCACAAGACGTGTTTATGTTATTTCAGATCACCAAATTTCAGCCACTGTTATAGCGGCAAGAAGAAACACAGAAGGCGCCATCCCACGAGCAAGGCCAATTAAGGGAGACATTGCAGCTGTGATACATGCAGGGGAAGGAAGAGGTATGAGAAACATCCACAGAGTTGGTGATTTATGTTCAGCAGTCAGGAAGGCATCTGAGGTGTGATCCTGAAGCTGTGACCCGAAGGATGGAGGAGGAGGTGGGATCTGAGGTGTGATCCTGAAGGTGTGACCCGAAGGATGGAGAAGGAGGTGGGATCTGAGGTGTGGTCCTGAAGGTGTGACCCGGAGGATGAAGAAGGAGGTGGGATCTGAGGTGGGATCCTGAAGGTGTGACCCGAAGGATTGAGAAGGAGGTGGGATCTGAAGTGTGGTCCTGAAGCTGTGACTCGAGGGATGGAGGAGGAGGTGGGATCTGAGGTGTGATCCTGAAGGTGTGACCCGAAGGATGGAGAAGGAGGTGGGATCTGAGGTGTGGTCCTGAAGGTGTGACCCGAAGGATGGAGAAGGAGGTGGGATCTGAGGTGTGGTCCTGAAGGTGTGACCTGAAGGATGGAGAAGGAGGTGGGATCTGAAGTGTGGTCCTGAAGCTGTGACTCGAGGGATGGAGGAGGAGGTGGGATCTGAAGTGTGGTCCTGAAGGTGTGACCCAAGCGATGGAGGAGGAGATGGAATCTGAGGTGTGGCCCTGAAGCTGTGACCTGAAGGACGGAGGAAGAGATGGGATCTGAAGGGTGGTCCTGAAGCTGTGACCTGAAGGATGGAGGAAGAGGTGGGATCTGAGGTGTGATCCTGAAGGTGTGACCCGAAGGATGGAGAAGGAGGTGGGATCTGAAGTGTGGTCCTGAAGCTGTGACCCGAAGGATGGAGGAAGAGGTGGGACGCTTGGCATCTGAAGAACAGACAGGAAAATAAGTAAGCAGTACATTGTAAGTGAGGGCTGAAGTTCATAAAGTTAGCCAAAAAAAATTCACCAGGTTAAATTTGAGTCTTAGCCCATAGAAGTCCATCCCATACATACTGTGTCTGGATGTGCAGCTGAGGCCAAAGGTGCAGAGTGCTGAGGAGGCCACCAGGGCACAGGTTTTGATTTTCAGGAGAAGAAAAACAAATATGCTTTGTCCTTGTTTTTTTCTAAAGCCAAGTTTCTTCATCTTTTTAAAAGAAAAGGTAATAAACTATGTTTCTATTCTTAACTGGAGATTAAGAGGACAAAGAATATTGTTCTAGGGAGGAACTGAAGCAACAGGAAAGCAGCCGAGGCCCTCTTCTCCTGGTGTTTGTGCTGATGTATTTGACTTGCTCTCTGCATGGAGTCTAGACACCATCTCAGAATGCTCCGCGGGTTTATCATTTAAGGGGGCACGACTGATTTACCACATGTAGCTTCCAAGTCGTAATTCACTATATGCTATCAAATCTAAGACTTTAGTTAGACTAACTGAGTATAGGAGTCTTCGCCCGTGTTCCCAGAGCTTCAGGGGTTGAAGCAGGAGGATCCGAAGTTTGGTGACATCCTTGACTACATAGCAAGTTCGAGGCTAGCATGAGCTACATAGTTAGATGCTATCTTCAAAAAAATGCATCAGCATTTTATGTAAACAAAAAATAATAGCAATAAATCACAGGACATGCTGTTTTCATGTTGTGTTTGGATTTTTATTTGAGATTGCTTGAAAGAGATCATGGAGGCTAATTTAGACATAAAAGTTAACATTTATCTGCCTTACAAACATGAAAAGTTGAATGCTTAAGTCAAAGTAATTCACCAATTCACTTGTGGATGTCTGAGTTTTCCTTGCTGTAACTTTTTCTGTGCTGTCATGAGTGATGAGGGTACACGCATTTTTCAAACAATGCTCCATGACTGTCTTCAGAACTTTTTGCAAGACTGTTGGCACCCATAGCACATTGTATTTTGTTATACCTCAACAGAAGGTGTTACCAAATTAAAATCACACCTGGACAGTAGATTTCAGTCAGATTTTTATCCAGCACCGTTACAATAAGGAAATGGTCACCTCTATGTAGAGGTGGGCTTAATTTTGAACACAGAATGAATAAGTAGGGATTGATATCCAAGGGGTGGGGGAGGAGCTGGGGATGGAAAATCTCTAAGAGTCAGTCTCTGAGCATTGCTTCTAAAGTGAGCTGAAAGGAATCGAGCTGAATGCAGGCCACAGCAGTCAGATGCCAGGTGGGGATGGTGGAGCACGAAGAGCTCCGTTAGCTTTCTGGGATGATCAGATATGGAGAGTGATTGGTACCTACTGAACGAGGCAGGACGTTTCTTGTTAAAACTGAATTTTACCAAGGAGTGCAGAAGAACTCAGGAAGAAGCTCAGGAGCAGTGACTAAAATCTAGCCAGTCAGAGAATCCTCGTTAGGGTAAATGAGAAATTTCAGACAGCTCTTTGTATGGTCTGATGGTCCTTAAATGATGGACAGACTCAAGGAGACATCAAAGGATTAAAATTGTCTGGTAATGCCGCTAGGGATTACCACAAAGTACACACACTCAAAGACTTTGTCATTAACCCTGCAACAGCCCCATGGCTAACAGCAATTGTGAGATCATTAGTTCTAAGACAAAAGTTGATTGGGGAGGTGTTAGAGCAAGAGGGGAAGATCTGCATCTTATGAAGTATAGTGATCACCATTATTAGGGTGCACTTAAATAGTCCAAGCACCCTGGATCTTGCAGAAAAAATTGAAATGACTTAAAACAATTTGTGTGAAATCAGCTCCCAAAGAGCCCCCAGCATTCAGTTTGCCGTGCCTCTGTGACCAATGGTGGAAGTTAAGCAAACAAAGACATGGCAATGGCAGCTGAGGTTTTTTAATTAAAAGTTTGTCTAGACAAGGTCGAAAATCATCTTCTCATTTCACCCCAGAAAGTGACTCTACTGCTATTTTATTTATTAATGGACAACTTTGGGACCAACTAATAAGATGAAACTAGGTAATTAAGCTCCACTGAAGTGCTAGGGTCAGGGAGTGCAGATACACAGACATCTCCGGAGCTGCATTTGTATCAATGCAATGAATATATATATAGAGAGAGAGGTTTGGGTTGATTAAGAAAAGGTGTTAGATTTTGTTGAAGCCTTTTTTGCATCTAATGAGATGGTTTATTTCTTTCAGTTTGTTTATATGAAAGATTATATTTACTGATTTTCATATATTGAGCCATCCCAGCATCTATGGGATAAAGCCTACCTCATCATGGTGAGTGACTTTTTTAATGTGTTCTTGGATTCAGCTTGTATTTGAGTATTTTTGCATCTATGTTCATAAGAGAAATTGGTCTATAATTCTCTTTCTTTCTTGAGTACCTGTTGCTGTGTTCCCCCTTTCAGTTATAATTTAGTTAGTTTGTTAGATAGTCTCTCTCTGCCTCTTATTTAGTGTTGGTAAGAGTTTGTCTGTCTTCTTATTTTCTCAAAGAAGCAACTCTTTGTTTCAGTGATTCTTTTTATTGCTCTCTTCATTTCTATTTTATTAATTTTAGCCCCAAGCTTGATTATTACTTGCTATCTACTCCACTTTGTTGTAGGAGGGGAGCTTGGTCATTCTGGCCACTTGGCAGCGCAGACTCAAAATAACCACACAGACGCTGTATTAATTAAATCACTGCTTGACTTATTAGTTCTAGCTTCTTATTGGCTAACTTACATCTTAATTAAACCCACTTCTATTAATCTGCATATCGACACGTGGCTGTGGCTTACTGGGTAAATTTCCAGCATCTGTCTCTGGCGGGGCTACATGACTTCTACTCACTCTGCCTTTCTTCTCCCAGCATTCAATTTAGTTTTCCCTGCCTAGCTCTGTTCTACCCTATAAAGTCAAGCCAGTTTCTTTATTAACAAATGTTATTCACAGCATACAGAGGGGAACCTGCATCACCTCTTGTGTGTGCTTTCTTCTTTCTGTTCTAGAACTTTCAGGTGTGCTATTAAATTGCTACTATGAGATCACTCCAATTTGTTTATGTAGACACTTCGTGCTGTAAACTCTCCTGTTAGCACAGCTTTCACTGCATCCCATAAATCTGAGCATGCTGTGGATTCATTTTCATTGACTTCCATGAAGCCTTTAAGTTCTTTCTTTATTTCTGTCTTGAGCCATTTTTCATTCAGTAGAGAGAAGTTTAGTTTCCATGAGTTTATAAGATTCCTGCGGTTTCTGTTGTTGGCAATATCCAGCTATAGTCTGTGGAGGTCTGACAGGACACACAGTGCTGTTTCTGTTTTCTTATATCTGTTGAGACTTGCTTTGTGTCCAGTATGTGGTCAATTTTGAAAAATGTTCCATACGGTGTTGAGAAGGTTGTGTGTGTGTGTGTGTGTGTGTGTGTGTGTGTGTGTGTGTGTGTGTGTTTGGATGAAATGTTCTATAAATATCTTTTGGGTTTATTATGTCTGTTAGCCCCAGGATTTCTGTTTTAGTTTTTGTCTGAATGATCTCTCCTTTGAGTGGGGTATTGAAGTCTCCCACTACCAATATGTAAAGGACAATATGTGTTTTAAGCTGTATTTGTGTTTCTTATACAAACTGGGGAGCCTTTGTATTTGGGGAATAGATGTTAAGAAATAAAATATCGAGCAAGGAAGGCAAGATCAGAGGGAACCTCCATCCGACGATGGATGGAGATAGAGACGGAGACCCACATTGGAGCTCCACCGGACTGAGCCCCCAAGGTCCAAATGAGGAGCAGAAGGAGGGAAAACATGATCAAGGAAGTCAGGACCGCGAGGGGTGTGTCCACCCACTGATACAAGGGGACTGATCTAATGAGAGCTCACCAAGGCCTGCTGGACTGGGACTGAACGAGCATGCAATCAAACTGGATTCTCTGAATGTGGCTGACGTGGGGACTGACTGAGAAGTCATTGACAATGGCACTGGGACTTGTTTCGTTTGCGTGTACTGGCTTTTTGGGATCCTAGCCTATTTGGATGCTCACCTTCCTAGACCTGGAGGGAGGGGGGAGGAACTTGAACTTCCCACAGGGCAGGAAACCCTGACTGCTCTTAGGACTGGAGAGGGAGGAGGAGAGGGACTAGGAGGAATGGGAGGGTATTGGGAGGAGGGGTGGAAGTGGAAATTTTTATAAATAGATAAATAAGTAAATTTAAAAAAAGAAATAAAATATCATCTTGGTGGATTTTTTTCTTTGATGAGTATGTATTGTCCTTCCCCATCCCTTTTGGTTAGTTTTAGTTTCAAGTCTATTTTGTTAGTTATTAAAATGACTGCACAATCTTACTTCTTCAGTTTATTTTTGATTTATCTTTTTTCCAACTGTTTACCCTGAGATAATGTCTCTCCTTGATGTTGAGATGTGTTTCTTGGATGCAGCAGAAGGATAGATCTTGGCTTTGCATCCATTCTGTTAGTCTGTGTCTTATTGGAAAATTAAGACCATTGATACTGAAAGATATCAATGGCCAGTGATTATAAATTCCTATTATTTTGCTATTGTTGGTGATGGTGATGGTGGTGGTGGTGATGGCAATATGTGTGGTATTTCCCTTCTTTGGGTTGTGCTTATGTGAAATTTTTTATTTCCTGTGTTTTCATGGGTGTAGTTAACCTCTTTAGGTTGGAATTTTCCTACTAACACTTTTAATAGGACTAGATTTGTAGATAGATATTGTTTAAATTGACTTTATTTTCCCCATCTATGGTGATTGAAAGTCTTGTTGGGTATAGTAGTCTGGGCTTCATCTATGGTCTCAGAGTCTTCAGCACATCTGTCCAGGTCCTCTGACTTTTATAATCTCTATTGAGAAGTCAGGTGTTATTCTAATAGGTCTGCCTTTTAGGATGCTTGGTCTTTCTCCCTTATAGTGTTTTTCCCCCAACATAATATTTTTATTAATTATTTGGGAATTTCATACAAGGCTTCCTGATCACAAATGCTTCCCATTCCTCCCAGGTCCACCCTTGAATCCTCCCCCCATCCACCCTCAAACCTACCAAGTTCAATTTGTGCTGCCCGTATATTCATGGGAGCCTGGACAAACTCCCAGTGACCATACCCCTAAAGAATTTAAAGTCCTTCCTCATCCCCCCGCCTCCACCACAATCCATCAACTGTTACAATTTTCACTTTGACATCTTTACCACAATGTTCAGGAACTCTCTTCAGTAGCTTCCTGTTTGAACTGTTTCTCTTGGAGGTGGTTCACAGATACCTACAATGTCTCTTATTCTCATTATGAGTCTGCAGTTATCAATACCACTGCAGTAGAAGCTTCCTTGCTCGTAACAGCGGGCAGCAGCAGGAATCATGAACTTCTACATCGTTTCCAGCAGCAGCATATATCATGGACATCAGCATAGTTTTACAGACATAATCAGGTCCCTGGTGCCCGCACTGATCACAGACATTACCGTGGTCTCAGGCAGCAGAACAGATCCCTTGCAGCTTTTAACATCCTTTTCTTGTTCTGTATGTTTAGTGTTTTGATTATTATGTAACAAGGGGATTTCCCTTTCTGATACAGTCTATTTGATCTTCTATAAGCTTCTTGTACCTTGATAGATATCTCTTTCTTTAGTTTAGATAAATTTTCTTCTATGATTTTATTGAAAATATTTTCTGTCCCTTTGTTTAAGTTGGGATTCTTCTCCTTCTTCTATTCCTACTATTCGTAGATTTGGCATTTTCATAGTGTTTCAGCTTTCTTGGATGTGTTATGTCAGTAATTTTTTAGATTCAACATTTTCTTTGACTGATGTTTCTATTTCTTCTATCATATCTTCAGTGCCTGAGATTCTTTCTTCCATCTCTTGTATTCTGCTGGTGAAGCTTGCCTCTGTAGTTCAGGTTTGCCTTCCTAAATTTCTCTTTTCCAGAATTCCCTGTTTGTGTTTTCTTTGTTGCTTCTGTTTTCATTTTCAGGTCTTGAACAGTTTTATTGATTTCCTCCAACTGTTCGTTTATTCTTGACTTTCTTTAACTCATTTCCACCAAGAATTCGTGTTTTCATGGCTTTCTTTAAGGACCTCCATAATCTTTATCATAGGTGCTTCAGCTATGTTGGAATGTTCTGGGCCCTGCTGCTATAGGATAGCTGGACTCTAGTGGAGACATATTGCCCTGGCTGTTATTTTCTTCTTACACTTGAGTCTAGGTGTCTGGGTTTGGGATGATTATAGGTCTTGGTGCTGATTTCTGGTTTTGTCATTGGGTGGGTTTTGTTCCTTGGTTGCTGTTTCTTCTCTGGATTTTTAGAGAGTGTGATGAGTGTGTGTTCTATGTTTTACCAACCTGTTCAGCTGGTGTGTTCACAGGCAATGCCTGATGGTATTAGATCCTGGCATACACCAAGAAGTCAGGGAGGGAGTTCAGAAGTAGATGATCTGTGGAACCCACAGGAGATGTGGGCAGAGGGAAAGGGAGGCTGCAGCTGGTGTTCTGTTGCAGTGCTTGTGACTAGACGATGTGATTGGGTCTGGGAAACAGCGAGGAGAAGGTCTGCAGAGGGCACGCCTGGTTTCCTGGCGGGCCAGTCCTCTCTCTTTTTAAGTCAGTATGTGCATGACCACCTTTCCTCTGAGAAAGCTATTAACACACAGCCAATGCATCTACTATTGACTAGGAAAGGTCTCACCTCTTGTAACTGATCATCTTTGTTTCCCCTTTGTGCTTGCTGTATTTGTTTATATAAAATCAGTTTTTCGGTAACACACTATTGATTTTCAGATGTGATGATAATGCCTTCTAGTATGAAAAATGAGTTGATGAAAAGACCAGTGAAGCATTGGTACCCTAACCAAACCCTGTTCGCCAATTAATTCACAAGTGAACCAACCTCCTACTGACTGTGCATCATAAATTTCCTGTTATCTCAGCTGTCTGTCTTCAATCAGTTCTGCATCAGTTCTATTTTTATTTTAACATTATTTATAACACTTTGGTTGATTCCTTTCCTGTCCCAGACAGCTTTTTGAAAAACTGAAGAAAACTTTTTTTTCTAGACATCCTTCTAATAAACATAATGTGCAAAAACCAAATGTATGGAGATGTATCAGGGTTATATGATTTTTATACCGGCTATAGAACATTGTGTTTGTTGTACTTAACACCTCTGAATCTCAATTTTCCTCTTCATAAAATAAGGATAATGCCTTACTGAGTGAATAGCAAATGTCTTTGAAATGAAATTTGGTGTATGTACAAAGTTGTTACTGGAATTTGTTGGGTGCTGAGGACTAATCCTGGAATAAGCAGAAGAGTTACTCTGACTCAGATTTCAAGAGGCAGAGAATGCTTAAGTCTAGAGCTGATTCAAGCCCTGTGTATTTGTATGTTTTCTTGACTTGAAACTGTCTGACATCCCCCCACCTCAAGATCTGGAGGCATTTTGTATGTAGCTTCCCTCAACACTGGATCTAGATGCATACGGGTAGATTCTTTACTGTGTCCTCGTTTGCTCAGTTGGATTTACAGAAGTTGAGCTGCCATGCTGGGAGGAATACCAGGAACTCATGATATTGAGGGCAAATAGATCCATCAGAAACATGTTTAGGGGTTAAGGAGGATGACTTGGTTTTTAAGTATGAGGACCTGTGTTTAATTAGCAGTACTCAAGCAAGAAGCTTGAAGTGGTTATGTATTCTGGTTAGTTGTTTGTTTTGTCAGCTTTATGTAAAGGCTGGGGCTATCTGGGAAAAGGAAAACTCAATTGGGAAAATAGCTCCATAAGCTCAATGTAGGCAAGTCTGTGGGGCATTTGCTTGATTAATGATTAATGGGGAGAATCTAGCTCACTAGAGTGGTGTGCTGGTCCTGAGCAAGTGGTCCTGGGGTGTGTAGGAGGGCTAACTGGTAAGCGATATCCCATAGCATCTGCTTCAGTCCCTGTCTCCGGATCCCTACAGTGCTCAAAATAGCTGGCAGAAGTTAAAGAGGAATGCCCCTTTAAGGCAGCCAGCTAGAGTTCCCTATAGAGGAAGTCCTGGATAGAGCAGAGTGCCCCCTTGGGTGAGGCTTCTAAGTAAAAGAACAAATAGCAGCCAATAGAGGTGATGTCATCAAATTGGGCTTATAACATCAAGCAGACACCAAGTAGAAAAGTTGCAGCAGTCTGCTGGAGGTCCCAGTTGAGTCTTCTGTCCATAGTGAGCTTCCCATGGCTGAACTTCCTGCTTCTGTTTCCCTCCACGGCGCTTTTATATCGTGGGGCAAGCAGTAGTAACCTGTTTGGAATGGCTCACTCTCCAGCTAGTCTACTCTTCTCTTCCCTTACTGGTACAAAGTTAGAGGGCACAGTCCATCCTAGATAAGGGTCTTTGAGAAAACTTGGAGACAGACAGTCTAGGCTCAAATGGTTTGGCTTTGGGGGCAACCCTGCTTCCACAGCCACCTTCTCAGTGAGCTCAAAATACACCAATCTGATGACCATTTCATAGCCATATGCGCACACACATAAAACTCTCTCTCTCTCTCTCTCTCTCTCTCTCTCTCTCACACACACACACACACACACACACACACACACACACACACACATAAAAAGCTAGAAGAGTTCCCTCAAGAGAATCCTTAAGTAGAGACCCTTGGAGAAGAACTTGAACCATTCCTTGTCTCACGTGCCTGTCTTTCGGGACTAGGGACTTGATTGGTGTAGGATGCGTTGCTTTCATTGGTTGAATAAAAAAACTGCCTTGACCTTTTGATAGGGCAGTCCTTAGGTGGGCGGAGTAGACAGAACAGAATTCTGGGAAGAAGGGCAGAGTGGCAGACGCCATGAAGCTCCAGCCCTAGATGGCCATAGATTAGAATCTTTCCCGGTAAGCCACAACCTCATGGTGCTACACAGATTTTTAGAAATGGGTTAGATCAAGATGTGGGCATTAGCCAATAAGAGGCTAGAGCTAATGGGCCAGGCAGTAATTTAATTAATACAATTTCTGTGTAATTATTTTTGGGTTAAGCTAGTTGGGTGGCGGGATGCAGCCTGCTAACCTCATACTACACTTGATGATTTGTTGTGAGATGTAAGTTGTCATGGTCAAAGGAAGGGATGCATTTTGAGAAGATGTAAAAAAAATAGAGAGTTGGCTTTGAGGGAAGGTTTAAGTGTCAGGTTCAAAGAAAACTCCAGTTCACTAAACTTCAAAAGGCAGTCTAGATATCCAGACTGGAACTCTACCTGGACTATAGGAGGACTTCTGGAGGTTAGATAGAATCCAGCATTCCTCAAAATGTGTGAAGCCAACTGTCATCTACAAAAAGTAGTCATTTCTCTTACCTCTGGCCAAAGGGACATATGGCTGTCCAGTTAACATATACTTGTGGCACCTATCAGCAATAAGGTCCACATTGGCCTCCAGGCTCCCTCAGTCCCTTCTCCCAATACTTGTTAAGCATTTCAAGGTGCCCAACTAGCCTCCTGACCCTCCCCTACCTCCAGCTCCTCACCTTTCCTGTACCTGACTAGGCTCACTGTTCTCAGCTTCTGGTTCTGCTGTTCTCACCATGCTCTCTCTGTTCTCTGCCCTCTGTGTTCTCTAGCCCCTCCCCTTACACAGTTAGCCCTGGCCCTGGCCATGCTCAGTCTCTTTTTCTCTCTGCTCTGGACTCTTATGGATGCCTCTGATTGTGCTCTCTCTCTCTCTCTCTCTCTCTCTCTCTCTCTCTCTCTCTCTCTCTCACACACACACACACACACACACACACACACACACAGTGGGGCAGTCCTGTCGTCAGTTTATACAATGAGATGTTACCTCACATCCCCATGATGTTCATTGTCAGCATTAAAGAGAAGCATTTTCTAGGGGTCTGCGGATCAATCAGCCTTTTAATCTCTTGTTAATCCAGAACCTCAGAGGCAGGCGGCTTGCTGGTAGTCTTTGTCTTAATAGTAGGCAGTTGTCATCTATAGAATACGTTGGGATGACACCTGTCCTCTGCTACATCTCTAATCAACGATAGAGCCCATTATCAAGAAGGCAGTCGTGTTCCTGGAATCATTTTTATATGGATTATGACAGCTTCAAAATGAAAGCATATTTCAAAGTTTTTTTGATGCCAATAAAACAGATAAATGTGTCATTTGATTAATTGGATGTTCTATGGACCTGTGTTTCCCTTAGTCAAAAAATGTCATGATGAAGCCACATGAAGCCATAGAGACCCCACTGATCTCAAGCAAAGAAATGCCTTTTTAACATAAATGCAGAAGAGATGGAGACAGCTCAGTGACTCTTATTTCTTGTGTGTGTGTGTGTGTGTGTGTGTGTGTGTAAAAGGGAATGAGAAAATGATCTCAGAAAAGAAAAATGAGAAGCATTGTGTCATTAATGAGATGAGATGGTGATGTGGGGCTCTCTCCTTTTTCTCCTATCAAGCCACATTCTGTATAAGCAACTTAGCTTTCTGATATGGCTAATGAGCCATTTTTTCTAATTGCTTTCTAAGTGCTGGCAGCAGCTGATTAGGTCAAATGTCACCATCACTAGCCTGCCTTTTTGTGGGGCCATTGAAATGATAGTATTGTCTTTATTTACAAGTGACAAATACCTAACTCAAATGCACCCACACTGCACACACACACACACTCAAGAAAACCCACACAGAATTTATCGCTTCATGAAACTAACGAGTGCAGGGAGACCTGTTGACTTTGGAAAAGATTGACACAAGTGTCCATACAATAAGGAATCTGTCCCTCCATCTTCTGGGACAAATATAATTCTGACAAAACCACACTTGTATTCTCCTGATATAAGCAACCCTGAAAAATAAAGAGTACGCAAAGATTTAACCCAAGGTCCCTGTGTAGTTCTTATTGGTTTAACTAGAATTGTGTGCAATGGAAATACAGAACTGTACCTCAGGCTGATGGGTGAGTGCATCCCGTGCATCCCTACCTGGGAGGCATGGCTTTACAAACTCTACGGTGGACCAGGGCAGGAGTTTCTCCGTGGACAGCCATCTGTGATCCAGAAGAAAGCTTTTGGTGCAGACAAGAAGAAAATTCGCTCCCTCCAGTCACCTACCTTTCTTTGCAGCAGACTGACTAGCAGCTTAACCTCACTTGACTCCAAAGCACCAACCCAGCTGGCCTCATGCCCTCATCTTCTCAGGAAGCGTTTGAAACGATGCTCCTGTTATTAAACCAGTCATTTGGAATGTGCTAAGTGGTGTAATCTACTGGTGGCAAGTCCTTTAGGGGGCGACTTTTAGCCTTTCGATCTATTAGTTTAGGAGATGGAGATGGATGTCACTTTGATTTCAGTAGTCTTAGCAAAAACCCCCTCAGAGAAGATTACATTTCATTTATTCATACATTTGCATGTGTTTCCATATAAACTACATGGGATCACAGGCTCTTTATACATATTTTTCTTATGTAAGTTAAAGTTTAATTTTCTTCTATTTCTTGTTGCTCCATTTTTCACCACGTACCTGCCTCCATACACTGGGATACAGTCCAAGACTGCACATAAGACCAGTATTTCTGCAGTGCTACTTTACATGGCTCTGTCTTCATTTATGTTATCTGTGAAATGGCCTCTAGAGGCTGTGGGCATAGGAGACAGGGAATTCGACCATATGCTTCCATAACTGGGGAAAAACGTTAGCATGACTCCTTCTATAGCACCAAGTCGGGCAAAATCAAGAAAAGGAAAAGTCAATTTTTGTAACCAGACATTTCTCTCCTGCCTGCCACTTCTTAAATAATCACTCAGAGGCTTAATGTTATTTAATTTTTTGACTGATGACATTGTGAATTTAGGGACTGTCCCTGTGTACACAGCTGGGTTTCCTTGGCTATAATGTAGATAAAATATAATCCTAGTGGTTGGTTCTCAGGGCTGTGGTGACAGTTATAATTAGCGTCTATGAGGTGCTTCAGAGAGTTCCAGCAATTGCCTCTCCCCACACCACAGAGTGGGAAGGTGTCCTCCAACTCAATTCCCACCCTCCATGTGGTCATGTTGCCTCTTATGGCAGTCATCAGCATGAGTAAGATCCCTCTGAAGACCTCTAGGCCAGGTCCCTCATGGGTCCCTCGCAGACCCTGGTCATCAGGAGAGCCACTTGCTTCCTTTCAGTGTTGCTGTTTCTTTTCTGCTAGCCCACACTGCCATCTTAGAAATGAATTCTGCTTGTAAGCTGCTCCTTGGGAGACTCATCTCAATAGCAGTGATGAACTTGAAACTTCGGTGGCACACACCAGGTGCCCCAAGTGGCCATGTGTTGTACCTTCATCTTCATTGAGAAGGGAGCACTCATGGAGGGGAAGGAGCTGAAGCTCAACACAGAAGTGGCTTCCCTTTCTTTACAGTGTGGCTAGAGACTGTGACCTGACAACAGGGTCTGAGGAACACTAGAGCCTTGCACTTTTGGTCTCTGATCCTGGGGCTTCACCCAGAACTGAAGGAATAGGAATCCAGTTGTAGAATCTGTTAGCAACTCTTATTGGCACCAGCATCCATCCTTTGGGAAAAGAGGCCTTAGAGCTGGAAATTCAAAGAAAGGTTCAGAGCTTAGGTTTATTGTTTCCTCACAAGCCACCTGGCCTCTCCTTCATCAGGACTCTGGAATCAGTATCTCTCACTCTGTCCAAAGCCCATGAGATGATGCACGCACTAGCTCCTTATGTAAAGGGAAAGCACTTTGCATGTGATGAATTAAGAAGGAAACTCTCATTGACTAAGGTCTTCTTCTTCGCTGCCTGCTGTGATGTGGTTCACAAATGTCAGCTTGTGTTTCGCATTTTGTCGGTAGATAGAATTAAGCACATGGAGTCACCTTATATAATGTAAAAAGTAATAGAGGGCTCAAGTAGCCCGGTACTTCGTTAAAAAGTCTAGTCTTCTCAGCGATTTATAAAGTTCTCAAACTTTGTAAACAAATAATAAAAAGAGCATTCAGTTAACTTTGAATCAAATAAACAGCAAGTGATGTTTAGCTAAATCTAACCTGCAGGAAGTTGTGTCTGACAACTCTGTGAGAGTTTATCAGTAGACTGTGAGCTGAAATCACCCAGCTGACTTCTTATTTCACAGTTTCTGCTCTTAAGTCAATGCCTGGCCCCATAGAAAATATTTAGCATAGGATTCTGAGATAAAAGGATTATTAGATTATTTATTTGGAAAACTGTAAAATGGAAAAATACTTCTATCAACTCCTTTGAGGTTTACTTGCTTGTTTGTTTTGATCTGTCAGCAAAAGTAAAAGTACTCATCCCACTTATTAACGGGTGAGTGGCAAGAGGTGGGCGACCGGAGCAGTCTTCCTGAGCTAATGCATTTTCGGCGAATGTGCTGAAAGTGTGCTGTAAACACCACAGGAACGGAGGGACAGAGAAGTGAGGGGCAAAAAGAGACAGAAAAGTGAGGGGCTTGGGGCATCACGCAGTGGTAGGAGCTCTCCTGGAAGGTATGAATTGTATCCTCAAGACTGCAAGAACGAAGAGAGAGAGAGAGAGAGAGAGAGAGAGAGAGAGAGAGAGAGAGAGAGAGGAGGGAGAGGGAGAGAGAGGGAGGGAGAGAGAGGGAGAGGGGGGAGAGGGAGAGAGAGAGAGGGAGAGAGAGAGAGAGAGGCTACTAAGTAGGTCTGTAAATGTCATGTGTTAGTACAATCTACTTGTGTAGCAGTTCCTGCCCTGCTGTTCCCATTTGTTCCTGGAGAGGGCAGCATTTGGGTTTAAGCAAACTGCCAGGAACAGAACTGCACCTTTCTTTCCTAGAACTGGTTTTAGAAACATCTTAGGTTTCCTAGGATGGGGCAGTTTTCTTGACGCATCTGCTAAAGTCACGTGAGACCTAGACTAGCCAATCGGTAACCAGGCCCTACATTTCCGGGCGTGGCCAGGGTGCTCTGAGCTGGGCCCCATCTTCCCTGGCTTTATATTCACTTTTGCACACTGTGGAATTACCGAGCGATTTTAGGAACTGTCTGTGCTTCTATAGTTGTACACATTGGCATAAATTGTCTGAGGCAGTTTCTAGAACTTATTTAAATTTGTTCTCAGACATCAAAACAGTTCATTGGCTTCCAGGAATATGTTTATAATTCCTGGAAAAGAGTTCCTTGTGACATTTCATCTTTTTTTTCTTTTTACCCCTTCCTCTTCTCTGTCCATCCCCCCCCCTTATTTCCTACCCACCTCCCCCCATCCAATCCTCAAAAAGGGTAAGGCATATCAAGTTGAGGCAGGACCATGCCCCTCTCCCTTGCATCAAGGTTGAACAAAGCATCCCACCAAAGGAAATAGGTCCCAAAAGGCCAGCTCACCGTGCCAGGGACAGATCCTGGTCCCATTGCTAGGGGCCTCACAAACAGACCAAGCTACACAACTGCTGCCTACATGCAAAGGGTCCTTGTGATATTTCAAGTGTGGCATAAGTTACTATCTTTGAGGGTCCCCTGAGCTTGCAGACGCTAACAGATGCTAAGCTCTTGAGCACAGGTCTTCCTCATTGGTCCAATCTCAACCTCGTTTCTCATTTTTAAATGTTAATGAGCTCAGCAGTCAGCACTGGTTCCTCTTGCAATCCTGTCTAGGTGTAAGCTCAACTCACCCAAGCTTGTAGCTGCTAAAACATCTCAGGGGGCAATTTCATACTTCTTCCCAGGGTCATCTCGCTAGCAACAAGGTGTTTATGCCAACAGTCTCAACTCAGTTCTCTCAGAAGTTTCCCAAGCTTAGCACACTTACACCTGCATTCACACACGTGTGCGCGCACACACACGTGTACACACTCACCAGAAAACAAAACAAAAAAAAACAGATGATTAAGTCCCCTTGTACCAGTACTGCAGCAGCACTGAAATCCAGAGCTAGGACTTTGGGGGTTGTTATTAGCATGCATTCATGCATTCTCAAATGGCTTGCATGAAATGCTCTGTCCCCAAACCTTGTCACGCTTGTCTCTAAGACTGCAGACTTCTTGTGGCTTATCTCCACAGCCACCATAGCAGCTCATCTGAGCCCACCCCTCCATTCTGTCTACTCACCACAGTTACCTTCATGACTTTTCAGCCCATGTGTATGATGAGCAGAGTTGCTGGTACCCCACATCAGTTGTCATTAGGAAACGCATAGTAAAGCCAATGGAATGCCACACCATGATGCTGGGTGTGGGAGCAACAAGAGCCCTTATTATTCATTGCAGTGGGCATCCTAATGGTAACAGTTTTTCCAAAGCCCAACATATTCTTTCCATACTACACAGCATTCATGCTCCTGGCTACTCACTCACAGAAACTGGATACTTATAGCCACCCCAAGAAGTATGCACTTGTGTTTATAGTGGTTTTTATTCATAATTGCTCAAACCTAGAAATAATAAAGATGCTCTCCAGTATGGGTATGGCTAAACAAACACCAGAATATCGATCCGTGGCGAAAAGAGATGAGCCATCAAGTTGTGAGATGGCATAATGGGAACCACAATGGCGTTCACATCATGAAAGCAGCCAATCAGAGAGCACCGCATATTGAGTGGTTTCAGCTTTATGATGTGAAAACATCAGCACTGCCTCAGAGTTGGGGGCAGGGAAGAATGTGTAAGCAAAGCACAGAGGGTCTCTACTCACTGTAGTGGTTAAGATTTGAACATGAACTCTGCCCCCACAGGCTCACGCACCTGACGGGGAGGTTCTAGAAACTTTAGAGGGCTGAGTCTTCAAGGAAGTAGATGACTATAGACATGCCTTAATTGAAAGGTTGTCCCTAGACACAAATCCCTTTCCTGTCTGTTTCCTATAAACCATAAAGTGAAGAATTTCCTTTACCATAGACTGTGGCCTCTGGTATTCAAACCACGTAGAAACTGTGAGTCTTAATGGATCTTTATCACCATAAGTTGTCTTTTAGGTGGTTTGTTCCAGACACACTGAGAAAGTAACCAAGGCAGAAAACTATTGGGAAGGACACTATGAGGATGGCTACATGCCATTGTATACATAGCAAAGGTTTGCAGATTGTCTAGCAGCAAAAGAGAAGCCTACTGTTATTGCAAACTGTGGGCTTCGACTGATAATAACAATGTGTCCTGTAAGTCTATCAGTAGAAACGTGCTTATTATTGAGAGTTGATGGGACAAAGCAAGAGAGATGTTGAAAATCTTTGGAATCTCTGTCCAGTTTTGCTGGGAACCTAAAACTTCTCTCTCTCTCTCTCCCTCTCTCTCTCTGTCTGTCTGTCTCTCTCTCTCTCTCTCTAAAAAAAAAGTAATTGATCTTAAAAAGTATTCTTGAAGTCAGTGTCAGGTCTCTGCTTTTCTCTCCCTCCGGTACGCCCTAACTGGAAGTCTTCCTCCAGCCGTGGATTTAACCCCTCCCAGATGCGCTCCACATCTGCCCCTGCTTCCTGACTCTGGTTTTATGTACCCAGATGGACAGCAACTAATAGATCTATTCTCACTGGTTGTGAGTAAACTGGAACACATAAAGCAACTGCTTCTGTCATCCCTAAGTGAGAACATTGTGTTTCTTGCTGTGTATGGCAACTCTTCTATCTGTCTGTGTGGTCCGAGAAAACCCATTTCATCATCATCAGACACATGGCAACTCTTCCATCTGTATGGTCTGAGCAAACCCATTTTATCATCAGAAGGAAGAACACCATGGCATGGCAGTCATTGTGAGTGCCAGGCACAGAACACTCAATATTTTCTGGGAGTGTCATGGGCATCCTGCTCTCGGCACACTGACACCTTTAGGAAGGAAAGGCTTCAGGCTGGCGACTCTCACACTTTACCAATAAAACAATCTTGACTTCTCCTTTTATTTTTTGTATAGATTCTCACTCTGTGTAACAGTTGATTAAAAGAAAAATTGTAGTGGAGGTCAAATGGTGTTTGACTGTGTGGCAAGTGGTTTCCAAGGAAACAGCAAATTAGCACTTGTAGCTCTCAGCAGCCTCTCCAGAAGGGCATCGGGACACCAGCCGCAGTGTCCCTTCTGTGTGTGTCTCTTCTGAAACAGACTCAGAGCAGTCAGAGGAAGCCTCAGGAAGGAAGTTATCTGGCTCTGGAGAAAAGACATACTCTGTTGAAGAAGTCTCTTTCACCTTCCTGTGTTCCAGCATGTGTGCGCTTTTCCTGGACATCTGCCCATCTCCCTTCGGGTGGGCTTTAGGTCCTGTGGTCAGGGTCACCAGCACATGAAGCATGACTGGAAGTCTGCTGACTAAATTAGTTATTACTTTTAAAATTGGAGGTTTAGAAATTACTTCAGAGAAATCTGACAGACTCTCCCAAAGAGAAAGTGTTTTGAAAATTGCTTAGAATTTGTTTATTTAGGTGCCACATTATTTAGAATATGAGCTGTTTTCTTAATTCTTACTACAGTGATCTCTGTGGCTTTTAAAAAGATTTTACTTCTTATTTTTAATTGCGTGTTTGCACATGTGTGTGCATGTTCCTACCGTGCCCATGGATGCCAGAAGAGGGATTTAGATCCCTTGTAGTGGGAGTCACAGGCAATTGTGAGCCATCCAATGTGGCTTCTGGGAACCCAGCTCTGGTTCTCTAGAAGAGCAGCAAGTGCCCTTAACCACAGAGCCATCTCTCCAATCACCAGGCTGCTGTGGTTTTAACTTAAACGATACTTTAGTACTTTACCTAGCTGCTGGTAGGTAAAGTAAAGACATGAAGTGAAATCTGTAAGAGCCCAGCACCTGGGGAAATAAAGGAATACAAACAGAATCAATAAATGTTTGCTTTTCTACATTTGAATCATCATCCTCATGAGACTGGCAGATATTCCAAGTGAGTCTGGGCTGACCTGTTTCTAAAGAATGAAAGAGAATTAAACAGTATTAAGATGGAACTCTTAGTTCTTTTGAGTCACATAATAAATAATTAATACTGAATTTTATAATACACCAATTTATTGAAGGCATTTTAGAGGAAGAGAATTAAAATTCTCACTTGTTAGCATCTATGACTTTTATTAATTTGAACCATCTTGTTTTGTAAGTAAATAGTGTATTTAGTAAAGGAATATTTTTGAATTGCTTTTACTGAAGCAACTGTAGAAATATTATATTTGAGAGCAGATAATAAGGTAGTTTTTATATTACTCATCTAAGAATAAATATTTCTTTCATATTTCCATGATGGATAGCAATAATATAAAATAGCTAAAAAAAGATTATGTAAAGCTTCATCTTTAAGAAAAAAACAGCAGTTGAATATTTAGCTAATATGTCATTCACCTGTTCTGGTATGCGAGAGAGTACATTATGTATGTCGTTCACCTGTTCTGGCATGTGTGTCGAAGTCAGATGACATCTTCCCCCTTTAACCTTAAAGAGGATTCCAGGACTGAACTCAGGTTGCCAGGCCTGCATGCCTAGCACCTTTACCCTTATGGGTGAGTCATCTCACGGATTTGAACATTGAAACTTTTGAGATGAACACAATCACAAAAGGACTAACAGGGCTGATGTGGTTATTCTGAGGACTGGATGCCATAACCAGGTGGCATTTTAAGGCCTTGTGCTTGCTATGTCGGTGGGTGCTTGTGAGTCTTGCAGGTGACGCATGGATCCCCAGTGTCATTGACCATCTGAACCGACAGACCTAAGCGCCAGTCTGAGCAGTGTAAAAATGGTCATAAAATTTAGATTAGTTGGAGTTTTGTTTCCATTCTAGGACAAGTTACATGGCCTGAAGTCTTCCCTTACCCTTTGCTGGAAATACTGGGAATACAGATGTATCATTTTCTGACCTGTGGCTTTCATATACACGACATACGTGCCATGGTCTTCAGATGGCCTTGTAATTTTGTTTGCTGATGTGTCAGTAAGACGCCTGTGAGGACTTCGTGTCATGCTATCTACTCTCTGGAACTAGGAAACATTTAATATAGTAGATAAGAACCACATTTTTAAGTAAATATATTTTTAAGAAGACGACATACCTACTTCACAAACATGGACTGTGATCACTCCTTCATCACTGTTTTGATTTTTTTCTGTGCTCAACTTTATACTAATCCAAATCTTTCCTGTCATACGGTGACATTCTTCTCTCGGAGCTCATTTGATGTGACTCTCATCCATGCTGCTTGTTTCCAATAAACAAGAATAAGTCGCTTCTGATCTTCAAATCCAGGGACGCTCTAAGAGTCTTTCCAGTGGTCACTTCCTTGTACGCTGAAAGCAATGGAACTTCTTTCAGTATGTGGCTGAGTATATAAATTTAGATATAATTTCACAGTTTGGGGGCTTTTTGAAACCTCCAAATATCCTAGACTCCAGATAAGGAGCCCATGTAAAAGCCTTATGGGAAAGTTAAAGAACAAAGGCCTGGCTTATATTTCAATATACGGCTGTATTTAGTGGTGTGTGTGTGTGTGTGTGTGTGTGTGAGAGAGAGAGAGAGAGAGAGAGAGAGAGAGAGAGAGAGAGAGAGAGAGAGAGAAGCTAGTAAGTAGGAATGTGTGGTGTGTTTGTGTGTGTGTATGTGTGTGTGTGTGTGTGTGTGTGTGTGTGTGTGTGTGCCCATGCATGTGGAGGCCAGAGTGCTTTCCTCGGTTGCTTTTCTACTTTCTTAGAGTCTTTTAGCAAACCTGGAACTGTCGCTGTGACTAGAGTAGCTAGCAAGTCCCTGGGATCTGCCTGGCCTCACAACACACCCAACACTGAAGTTATAGGCCCTGAGCTGTGCCAGGAATTTACATGGGTTCTGGGGATCTGTGATCAGGTCCTCATGGTTGCATGGCAAGTTCTTTACCAACACCCTGAACCCCAGAAATCCAGTTTCTGATATAATGTTCTTTCTAGACAAAACTCTCAAACCTAAACCTGTATGCATAAATAATATTCTGAAGTCTTCATGTTTTACCGTATGGTGATCTTCACAATGTGTATAATGGATTTTAAAAGCCATGTTTTCTGATAGAAGCCCTTAGGACTAACTTTAATAATTTTAACTTATGTCCCACTGAATTTTCCAGGAATGGTATGCTTTTTAAAGTAGTTAAGACTGCAGAGGATATGCCATTTATATACTAACAGAGAAATTCAGCCTCTTCTTCCTGCTGCTTGTGGGATTTTTGTGTATGCCTTTGGTTCCAGAGAAGGCTCTGTTGCACTGGAGTTGTGTCCAGTGCCTGAGTCTAATTCTGAACGCGCCCTTCCTGGGATGGAGCATGGGGTTCTTTCTCAGTTGCCATGCTGGGACTTGGGGAAGACCCCTTTTAAGAAAATGAGGCTGAAGAATTATTCTGGATGCACAAGCAGTCTGTGTGCATTGCTGAACTGGAAACAAGGACACCAAGTATGAAGTCATGGTTTCCTCATCCGTTTGTAATATTTTTAGTCTGGAATTTCCTAAACAGTTTTTCATGTCACCTTCTCAATCCGCAGATAAAAACATGCAAATCTAGAAAGCTGAAGTGATTTTCCAAATTCCCCCCACCTCCCCACTTTACACTGTTCCAAGTCTCTCCTAAGCATGTGTTTGAAAGAACAATTAACCTCCCAGCTGAAAGTGCTTCCAGGGAGCTCTGGTCTCAAATCTCTTCTCCAAGGCCATTCCACATCAGAATGTTCACATGCCATTTTCATCTGCCATGACAACTGGTTTCTTCATTAAAATGATTGTCTGTTGTAGAATTATATTACACACATATGCACGCGTACGTGCACACACACACACACACACACACACACACACACCTACTTTAAGCCCTTATGCCTCCAATTCTTTTTCAACATGCCCTTATTCTTTTTAAATGTTTTACTTTATTTTTGTTTATGTGAATATGTGCGTCTGTTTGTCTATATGTGCTCTGCATGTGTGTAAATGCTACAGATGTCAGAAAATGGTGTCAGGTCACTTGGAACTGGAATTACCCGTGAGTGAGAAGCCGTTCAGTGTGGATGCAGGGACCTGACTCCTGGTCCCCTGCACCAGCATCAAGAGCTCACAGGGACCTGACTCCTGGTTCCTTACACCAGCATCAAGAGTTCCTGACCACCGAGCCATTGTCTTAGTTACTTCTCTTTTGTTGTGGCAAAACACCATGACAACGCCAGTTTATAAAATAAAGTATTTAATCTGAGGACTCACAGTTCCAGAGGGTTTTGTCCTTGACCATCATGGTGGGAAGTGTGGCAGCAGGCGTGCAGGCATGGTACTGGAGTAGTAGATGAGAGATTACATCTGATCTACAAGCAGGAGGCAGAGAGAGAGCTAACAGGAAATAGTGTGGGCTTTTGAAACCTCAAAGCCCAGCCCTAGGGACACGCCTCCTCCAACAAGGCCACACCCCCAATCCTTCCTAAATACCAACTGTGGCCCAAGCAGCCGAAGGATCAAACATAGAAGCCTATGGCAGCCATTCTCATTCAAACCACTGCAGCCATTTCTCCCGCCTTGGCCTTAGTTAAAGTCTGTACTTGCTTTGCTCCTCTTTCACCCTTTTTTATTCCTGGAGGAATAACGACTTTCCTCGACTCTGCCAGTGTTTGTCATCGCGGAGGGAAAAGAAATTGATGCCTGTTGGAGATTGTGTTTCACAGAAAGCAGCTTCAGGGGCTCATGGGAATGGAGCAGAATCAAGGCGCAAGGTGTCAACACCGAGGACATTTGTACAACACACAAGAGTTTCTCTGAGGGCCCTCTCCAGTAACTACCTACAGCTTCCTCCTCAGATCAAGCCTGCTTTCCCTCCACCAGTCGCTTTCAGGAGAATCATGAAATCCCTCAAGTCAATGTTTTCTTACTTCTTTTTATGACTGGGTCGACTTTACATGATTTTCAGTTACAAATATACAGGATGTCAGCACTAGACCACACTGATGAGGATTTAGTGTTAAAGTGTAGTCAAACCTCAATCTGCCCCTTGGTTTCTGTGTGGAATTCAGTCCCACTTCGAAAAGCATATGTTTGGGGCTGGGTGTGAACACAACAGTCTGTCGTCCACGGAATTCCCAATTGATTACAAAAAAGGAAGTTTTCAAGTCGGTTATTGCCTGTGCCTTAATTTCTCAGTACAATTTAACTAGTAAAGATTGATCAAAGCCAGCAGTCCACATGCTATAGCATTCTGCAAATAAAATAATAACCAGCATGCTAGATCATTGAGTCTTTGTAACAACCTTCCCCTCTGCCAATGGACAACCTTCGGCAAGGAGAGGGAAGACAACTTGCTCTCTAGAGAAAATTGAAGATGACATTCAACCCAGGACATGTGACTCCCAAGTCCAGGCTGGTCAGTATAAAGAATTTATGATCTCAATAGACAGGGTTGGACCAACCTACACATTCAAACCCCCTAGAAACTGCTATGGACAAAAATAAGCCTCGTTCTAAATTTCAGACAAAACACAGTCCACAATGACTATTGCTGTCCTAGGAAAGCATTCTCTTGAATGTTTACCCAAGTTTCTGAGGTTGAGAAGTATCCTTAAAGTGACCAGGACTCCAGAAGGACAGGGAGACCCTGAACCCTGTGACTGACTGTGAATTGCACATTGTAGGAAAAAGAACTGTAGGAAGGGGCAAAGTCCCACTTTTTGTTTTGTTTTGAGACAGGATTTCTCTGTAGTTTTGGAACTAGCTTCTGTAGGTCAGGCTGGCCTCGAACTCACAGAGTCCTCTGTCTCAACCTCCTGAGTGCTAGGATTAAAGGCATGTGCCATCGCCGCCCGGCCAAAGTGCCATCTTCTAAATAGAATGATTGACAGATCCCTTTGCTCTCAGAAAGACTTCTTTTCTAGTCCATCATTATTAAGTCACGGATATTTCACTTTCATCTAAGCCCCTAATGGAGCCAAACACACAATAAATTATATCATATAATATAATGATAAATATATAAATATTACAAATAAATACATATTATAAATATTTATAAATAAAATAAATAAATATATTTTACCGTATAAAATTTGCCAAAACTCTTTGAGAGCCAAATCTGTTGCATGTATCTGTTATTCAGACCTGTCTCCTTATCTTTTAATGTATTCCATCCAGAAGGTGGAAACTCAGAGACCTCCCAGAGTGAGCGCATGCCTGCACTCAGCTCCCCTAAGAGACAGGAGCAGAGGGCCAAACAATCACACCAGCGTGGCGGGCACACGGAGCTCTAGCTGCTCTGAAGCTCTCTGTAGACAAAGCTGGCCTCAAACTCATGAGGTCTACCTGCATCCGCTCCTGAGTGCTATCAATCACTGAAGATGAACAGTCCCACCCCTGGCTTGCTGCCCAGATTCAGGAGAATCTAAAATCCACACAGCATCATTAAGTGTCTACCTCTCAAAGAAAGAGATGTTCGGTGACACTTGATTGTATCTGAAGCGTGCTCACTTTTCTACGAAGGCCAACTTCATAAGCATTTACTAACTATTCGGTGAGCATCCAATACCCTTTCACGGAGACGTCAAGGATCCAAAAGAAAGAGAAACTGACGCTGGGCGTGGTAGCACAGGCTTGTGATCCCAGCACTTTGGAGGTGGAGGTAAAATGAGCAGCAATGTGAGGCCAGACTCTGCCACACAGTGAGTCTGAAGCCAGTCTGCACTAGAAGTGCTATAAAAGTAAGTAATAATAAAATAAATACATAAATAAAAGTAAAAATTGGTCCTTATCCTTATTTACATCATATATAATGCTGTTTATTTATTCATTAGTCATTTGACAAATAGCCCTGGAGCATGCGTGGTTGGGAGTTAAAAGAGTATACACATGAAAGTCAATGGACGTTACACCTAATATTATCTTTGTGTCCTCCCCAAGAGTCAAGGTGTTACAGGCAGCCCACCGGAGAGGATTACTCAAACACAGTCTTTATTTCAGCTGGTTGTGTCTACACACAGGGATTCGGGCACATAAGTGTAGCCCCACGTGTCCAGAGCACAGGGATTTTGAAGGCAGAAACCATGTCCTGACAACCTGATCAGCAGCCGGGGTGGGGCAGTAGAAAATGAAGCAGTTTGATAGAAGCTAAGTGGTTAACTGGAGGGGGATGTTGCACAAGTAGCAATTTGACAGAAGCTAAAATGAGTTAGCTGGGACACCCTGACCTTGGTTCCTAGAATAGAGAACGGCAATTTTCCATGGGGATTCTCTATCAACATCAAATTCTAGTTAAAGCTGAAATAACCTCAACAAGGATACAAGATGGAGGAACCTTTGCACTGTCCTGCCCTGTCACGTCCCCACTGAACCTATGGGAATGGGTCAAATCATTGACTCCTCCTGTTCTAGGATGACATAGTGGTCCTAGGGACCAGTAGCTTATTTGGCCCTGCCAGTGAGCATGCAGGGTCCCACTGTTAGCTCAATAAGAATAAGAAGCAATGGTCTGGCTAATGCTGACAGTAAGAGGGTCAGATAAGGGGTCAGATAAGCAGAGACCGACATCAATTATCCGATCTGTGTTTTCCTTTTTCCTTTCTTTGATGCTTTCTCTCTCCGTTTGTTCTCGCTCCCCTTTCTCTTCTCTCCTCCTTTCTCTTTCACTGTCCTTTCTCTTCCTATCAGTTATTCTTTCCCCTACCTTTCTCCCTCCGCCTGCTTTCATTCATCATTCCTCGTGACTTCCTTCAACAGTGGCCCCGTGCATGTTCTCCAGAGCACTGGCATTCAGCCCTCACAGCAGTTCCCTCCTACCTTATCTTCCCTCCTACCTTAGAGCAGCAGGTTCAGAACCCCCAGGAAGCCTCTGAGAGCCGGACTTGACCCAAGCATTGGCCCACCCGCCATCTCTCAGCAGCCTCATTTCCTATGAACAGAGGCCAGAGGATTTTCAAGATCTGGACTGTGGTGAATACCACTGTCTCACATCTGGACTGTGGTGAATACCCACTGTCTCACATCTGGACTGTGGTGACTACCCGCTGTCTCACATCTGGACTGTGGTGAATACCCACTGTCTCACATCTGGGACTCTGGAGTGACTACCAGGGCTATAATAAAGACCCAAGGAGCGGGGCTGCTAAGCTACAGCAGAGCAGGTCTGGGGTTTTGAATACTTTCTGTCTGTCTCTGGGTTGTGTCATGTGGTGGGATTTGCCTCTCCTGAAACTCTTCTTCTAGACTCTCTCCTGGCCTCCACAAGTCTGCTTCTGGCTTGCCTGCTCTTCCCCTTTGGTTTAAGGCTCGGTTTCTCTCATATCTTCAGAACAGAATTCTCCAGGATGTTCTCTGGACAGTTCTACCCCGCAGCTTTACATGATTCACGTCTGGACGTGGTCCCAGTGGTCTCTTGTATGCTAATGAGAACAACTGTGTATGAGCAGTGCAAACTTCTTCCATCAAAACTGATGGTTTCTTTAGCCTGTCCTTTGCCTTTCTGTTGTCTATAACACTTCCTCTCCCCTGACATGCATTTAATTCCTAGTACATCTCCCCTAGTCACTCACTTTTCACCTGTCACCTCCTTACCCTCGAAGACCCCTCTTAATTTGCTCCATCTTCAACAAGACTTTCCTCACACCCTCTTCCCCTCTTCTCGTTCACTCTCTCCTCTTACTCTCCTCATAATACACAGAGCATAGATCCTTATTGGTGCCTTTGCCTGCCCATGTTGTATCCATATATCCATTCACTTACTATACACCTTACTAGCTGAGACTATGTCTACTTTATCAGCTTGGCATGATGGCACCTATTATGGTGCCTGGTCACAGTGAGTACTCTGTAACTATCCCTTGGGTGAATGGGTAAGCTCAGAAGTAGCTTCATTGTCTATTACTTCCCTTTAAGAGAGAAGAACCTGCCCCCTCTCCCGGGCCTGCTGTCCTAGGTGCTGATGCTGGAGACAGCCTTGCAGACTTTGGCTCATATACTAATAAACCAAACATCTAAAATCACAGAAACACTGAACTGAGAGAAACTGAGAGGGTGAATTCCGCAAGATAAGGCTTTCAGGAAAAGAGATGGTTTATGAAAATTTTAAAACTTAAAAACCTAATTTGATCTGAGCTCAAACTCTACCTCGTGGTGAGCTGGTGTGTCACACCATTGATGTCTGTGGCTCACTCTCATTTCATCTGACTGACAGAGTTGATGCCACAGACACAAGAAACTGACCGGCTGTTTTCCTACAGACTTTGACCACTTTCTCAGAAAGACTTTGTTCCCTAAGGACTGTTCTCATTTCTAGGGTCCTACATTTTCTTCTCCTTTCCAGAGCCAGGAGCCTGCAAATTCTATTTTCTTTAAAAACCAAGATTGTTATTACATTCCCACATTGCATGATGGGTTATACTTACCTTTCCAACAGCCCTCCCCCAGTTTCTTTACCTCAAGGGAGTGTGAACTGAGGCACAAGTGTGTTCTTTGCTATCTTTGGGAGCCAGAGCTTGATTTAGCACTGGGTGTACAGGAGAGCTGTATTGGTTACTTTTCTGATTCTGTAATAAAATATTATGGTCTGAAGAAGTTTAAGGAAAGAGTCTATTTTGGGTTCCAGAGGGCTAGAATCCATAGTAGTGGAATAGTCAGGCAAGCCTAAAGGAACAGGAGGCTGGCTATGTGATAGTCCACAGGCTCATATATTTGAATAAGGGGTCCCCAATTGGTGGAACTCTTTGGGAAGGATTAGAAGCATGACCATCTTGGAGGAGGTATGTTACTGCGAATGAACTTTGAGGTTCTAAAAGTCCATGCCATTCCCAGTGCCCTTCTGCCATGCTCCCCCCCCATAATGATCAAGGCCCTAGCAAACTTGCCCTTCTATAAGCTGACCTGGTCATGGTGTCTTTATCACCACAATAGAAAACTAACTAAGATACAGGCTGATCATATTTTCAACTATACACAGAAAGCGGAGAGTTGCATAGATTCAAGGTCGGTTAATTTTGGTGTGTAGGATGTCTTTATTTATTTGATTTTTATAATAAAACTTATAAAATTCTCTTTTAAAAGGAAGCAGAAACAGAGAGAGAACAGGAAGTATGATGAAGCCTCAAAGCCCACCCCCGTCCCATACTTTCTCCAGCAAGGCTACACCTCTTAACCTCCCCCAAACAGCACCACCAACTGGAGACCAAGTGTTCAAATGCACAAAGCTGTGGGCATAGTTCTCACTCAAACCACCATAAAAGCCCTTAATAAATGCTCACAAGTGAGAAGTGCTGCTGAACTATAGCAAGGAAAATCAGCCTGTTGGCCAGAGGTGTGAGGGACAGGGCTGACCCACTGGCTCTCCAAGGCAGCCTAACATCATACATAGTAGTTTCTCTCTACAGTCACGGTCCCTGGAATGGTGCGCAATTGGTTATCCCAAACAAAAGCAGAGCCTAATGGGAAAAAGTGGAGGGCTAGGGCTAGGAAGAGGAACTGGCTTCAAGGGATGCTTCAAAGATAAGATGCGCGGTACCTTTTATTCTGTTCCAGAATCACTGTTGCAAATTTAAATTGTCTCCTAGACACCGTAAACATCAGAAGAATTATCTCTCACTCCAGCAGAGAAATGTAAGATTTCAAGAGGACAGCATGCATAACGACACTGTAAAAGGAAACCTCTGTGTTGCACTCAATTGTCAGCAATGGCGCATTAAGCTCTCCTAACGCTTGCAGAGCTGCGGTAATTTGCCTCACATGACTGACTTACACTGCTCCCAGGAGATAATTTATCCCTGTTTGCGTACCAAAGGAACAGAGCAAATCCTGTATTATCCTTTCCCCTCATCTTCAGTCAAGAAATGATCTTGGTGGTGAGGATTTTGATGAAAGCTTTGCAACAGCCACGGGAACCGAGAGATTGGAAAACCCCAACTCATTCAAAACCCTGCATTCTAGGTAGGAAACTGTTACAGGAGTTAAAATATGCTGTACAGTCTTCTGTTAAATCACAAAACCATGCTGATTTTCGAAAGTCCTTTGCACTGTGGATGAGGATTGCCTTTCTTCTCAGAAAGCTACCCTGACTTGGCTGTCCCTTTCCATCCCTTCATGCATCCATCCATGCCTCCAACACTCACCTAGGCATCAATGCTCCAACACCCACCCAGGCATCCATGCCTTCCCTCCAACACCCACCCAGGCATCCATGCTCCAACACCCACCCAGGCATCCAGCCTCCCATCCACTTATATGTTCCTCTTCCTGCATCCACAGAGCAGACGTAAGATATCTGTGCTTGATGTCGTTTCTACTTGTCCAAAACCCCCTATGCTCTATGGACTAGTCCTTCTCTTCCCTCTGCACCTGTGTGCTGTCTACACCGCCTGTTTCTTCTCATCTCCAACCAGCCCAGCTATGACCCTTTCTACCAATAGTGCTCTTTCCAAAATGACATTAGCTGGCATGTTACTAAAGATTCTCTTCAGGGCTAGAGAGATGGCTCAGAGGTTAAGAGCACTGCCTGCTCTTCCAAAGGTCCTGACTTCAATTCCCAGCAACCACATGGTGGCTGACAACCATCTGTAATGGGGTCTGGTGCCTGTTGTAGAAGGAGCGGCAGGCTGCATTCCCGCCACCTGGATCCCATCTAGTTTACACCCAAAATAATTACACGGAAGCTGTAGTCTTTTAAACACTGTCTGGCCCATTCATTTCAGCCTCTTATTGGCTAATTCTCACATCTTGCTTTAACCCATATTCCCATATTTAGTAGTCTGTGTGGCACCACGAGGTGGTGGCTTACCGGGAAAGATCTTAACCTGCGTCCATCTTGGAGAGGAGAGCTATAGCGTCTGCCTCATTGCCTTCTTCCCAGCATTCTGTTCTGTCTGCTCCACCCACCTATGTTCTGACCTATCAGGCCAAGGCAGTTTCTTTATTAATCAATGAAAGTAACAAATAGACAGATGACCCTCCTCTATCAGGTGCCCTCTTCTGGCCTGCAGGCATATACAGAGACAAAATATTGTATACATAATAAATAAATAAATAAAAAGACTCTTCATACCGTCACCTTCTCCTAGTCTCTTATATTGTCTTCTAGACACTTATACAATTTGCTCCCCATCCCCAACTCTTCTTGGTGCTTTTTCTTGGGATTGCTGCTGTCTTAGATAGGATTTCTATTGATGTGATAACCATCATAGTCAAAATCACCAGGCGGATGGGTGTTTTACCTTACAGCTTCAGTCCATTATGGAGGAAGTCAGGGCAGGAACTCAAGACAAGACCTGGAGGCAGGAACTGAAGCAGAGGCCATTGATCAGTGCTGTTTAATGGATTGCTCCATGGGTTGCTCAGCCAGCTTTTTTAGGCAACTCAAGACCACCTTCCCAGGTGTGGCTCTGCCCACAATGGACTGGGCCCTCCCACACTGATCATTACTTTAAAGACTTGCCCACGGGTTGGTCACACAGAGGCATTTTCTCAGTTGAGAGTCCCGGTTCCCACATGACTTTTGCTGTGTCTCGCTCCCGTGAAATCTGTCTGTGCTGCTGCCATTTTACCTTGGGCTTCTAGAGGCCTCAGCCTTACTCATATGCATTCTTCAGTTAACATTTTCCCTTAAAATAGCCTCATTTGCTTATCAATTTCCAGGACGGCCTACAAAGTGTAACTCAGCACATTAACCAGCCAAGACCTATGGTCTCACTGCTCGGAAGGCTGGACGCCAAGCTATTTACAAAGGGCACTTCCTTCAGAGGCCATGAGGGTGGCATCCACTCAAAGCCACTTGCTTAGCCTCAGGTAGTTTCTTGGACTTTTGGGTATCCTTTGGCTTGTGGAAGCATCAGCCATATCTCTTCCTTCTTCTTTACATGGGGTCTTCCCTCCAAGTGCGGTGTACTAGTTTTTTATGAAGTCATCAGTTGTATGGAATGAAGCCCAGCTCCGTGTCTTCATCATAATTTGGTTGCCTCTTTCTGTCTCAGAAGAAAGTCATATTTTCAGGTTCTGGAGATTAGGTTTCCAACATGTGCCAGGAAGGAAGCAAGAACGGTTCAACTCATGGCTGTTTCCACAGCTACTCTCATATTTTACCATGCTAGGGCGCCCACACGTGCGCCCAGATGTGTCGCATGTTGTCCCCCAGTCATCGTCCTATGGATGAGCTTCATGGAGTGTCTAAGATTACATTTCAGCATCTTCCTCAAAGCGGGTCCTCCAAACTTTATGAATGGTGTTTTGCCGATTTAACTATCTTAGATGGAAACTAAGTGTGTGTGTGTGTGTGTGTGTGTGTGTGTGTGTGGTGTGTGTGTGTATCCATGTGGCAAATGGGGCACAGCACAGGAGGGTGTGTGTCTGTGTGTGTGTGTACTCTTATGACAAATGTGTGTGTGCGTGCACCCACATGGTAAATGGAACACAGCACACATGTGTGTGTACCCACATGGTAAATGGGAGCAAGATATAGGTGTGTGTGTTGTGTGTGTGTGTGTCCACATGTGTGCAGGTAGATGAGGCACAGCACAGGTGTGTGTGTGTGTGTGTGTGTGTGTGTGTGTACCCTCGTGATAAATGGGAGCACAGCATAGGGGTATGTGTGTGTGTGTGTGTGTATACCCACATGGTAAATGGGAGCACAATATAGGTGTGTGTGTGTTGTGTGTGTGCCCACATGTGTGCAGGTACATGAGCCACAGCACAGGTGTGTGTGTGTGTACCCACATGGTAAATGGAACACAGCACAGGTGTGTATGTGTATGTGTGTGTACCCTCATGGTACATGGGGCACAGAACAGTTGTGTGTGCATGCACGTGTGTGTGTGTGTGTGTGTGTGTGTGTGTGTGTGTGTGTGTGTGTGTACCCACATGGGTGCAGGTGCACGGGGCACAGGACAGGTGTGAAAGTCAGAAGGCAGCCTCAGGTGTAGTCTTCATATGCTCTCCATGTTTGTCTGAAGTAGGATTTCTCATTGGCCTAGAACTTCACCTAATAAGCCAGGCTCACTGGCTCTGGAGTTTCCAGGGATCTACTTTCTCTGTATCCCCTTTCATTCTCTAAGACCATAAGAACACACCGCCATGAAAGTGTTTTCCATGGATTCAAAATTCCAAATGCAGGCTCTCAATTATGTAAAGTAAGTACTTTACCACTGAGCCATACCCCCAGATCTGCCCAGCATTAAGATGTGTTTCCCCACATCAATTAACAGTGTAACCAAGATAACCCTCCACTGCTTTTTGAATGAATTTAAGATGGAAGCAGAATGGTCATGTTTGGATTCCTGGAAGACTGTTCTGCAATGTGAAAAAATGGACAGTTAGAATAATTGGTGGGGCCGGTGTCACAAGACAAGTAGTATCCAGTGGTCCCACGTAGTTAGCTTTAGACCTTGAGACCTATTTTGGTGGGGAAAATTGGATTCACTAAGTGGGGAAGAGTCATGTGGTAGTTGGAGCTGCCACTTTACAAGACTCTGAAGTTACACTGGAGACAGACCTCTGAGCATGCCTGTGGTGGGTTATCCTGACTACATCTTCAATTGATATAATATAGAATTATATGGAAAAACCCATCTTAGTTGTGTCAGGACCATTCCCTGGGTAAGGGATTCTCGACTATATGACATGAAGAAATTAAGCCAAGTATGCAAACTTATAGTCACTGTTAGCTTCTTCTGGCTGTAGTTCTGAGTCCTGCTGCTTCAAGCTCCTAATGACTTGACTTCCCTGCCATGATGGACTGTAGCCTGGGACTGGGAGCTGAAGCAATCCATTCTCCTTCAGTTCTCTTTGTCAGTGTATTTTATCACAGCAACAGGAACCGAAGCTAAGACAGAGTTTGTGTGTCAGACAGGGACTTGTCAAACGGGTTGGCATTCAAGAGCAATTTCTGCCTACCCACCTGGTATGTATGTGCAGGTGCCCATGATGATTATGAATATGGCCTAATGCTGGCTGTTTAGCTTTTCCCGTTGTTTCCAGTAGCAGAGCTGCAATACAGTTCTATTTCTATTGTGTCTCAACCCACAGAAGACCCGCCTGAGCAGCTGCCTCTGCCAGCTTCTGTCCCGCCTTCCTCCTCAGATGACCGACGTGTGTAAACACCATTAGCTCCTCCCTGGCAGAAATGTTTGTCCTTTTCTTCCCCTGAGCATGAAAAAGACATAAATATTTTGTGAACTGCTACATAGACTTCTGGCTTGAAAGCCCAACTCCTAAAGGAGAAGACTTCTGTGGACCATTAGCATTGGCAAGAGACTGTCGTGAATTGGCTCCCGGAGAGTAGCTTTTCCACCCACTTGGCATTTAGCTCACTTTACAAAAATTGCTTCTGTAAATTGGCTTTTCCCCTCCTGGACCATAACAAAATGAGGGCAAGTGCCTTGCCTTCCTGTTCTTCCCTGCATTTGGCAGAGGGCTAAGGCACAGCCTGGCCCACCTTAGGCATCAGTCATGTTGATTACAAGGCCATCACAGAAACAGACCAAGAGACAGAGGTTTCTCTCAAACTGAGGTTTAGATTAACAATGAATGATGGGGCTGCATTATTAATGTTCTGTCAAATCTGTCAATCAAGAAATGTAATAGGGCCATTTGGAAAGGAAAGTATTCCAGAAGAGCTCCAGGAATAGATGTGTAAGCAGAGGTTTTCTAGAACCAGCAGTAGGTGCTTCCCACACTTGGTGGGCAATGGTGACATTGCAATAGGGTGGTAGTGATACTGGAAGGTGCATAAGAACTGCAGGTCCCTGTAAAAGCCCTGTGTGTGTGAATGAGCAGCCTGGTTTAGGTGGATTTAGGAAATCAAGGCTTCAGGGGAGGGGAAACAGAGGCCCAATCACTATAGAAGAAAATTGGAGTGTCACCTAATGCAAAGCAAGCAGGCGATTCACAGAGGTGAGCCTAGCTTGTAAGAATCTGGGCCTTCCCTACGTTGACAGCTCTTCAATCTCTCATCCTGTCCAAACCCTTCCCTATACTACCAATGGCTATAATCTAATGCCCAGGCAGAAAAGGCTCTCTGTCATTTTTCCAGGATCACCAGCTTCTCGGGTATGGAAGGGGTTTAATAAAAACTGATTTGCTGAGCTGGAAACTATACTAGGGAAGTTGGGCTTTTTGATTAAGGGCTTATTTGTGCCTGAGCTGTTAGAGATTCACCGTCGGCATCTGTAAAATGGGTAGTAAAATCAATCCTGCAGTATTGTTAACACCTGGAAATTGTGTGTGTGAAACTTCTTGGCACAAGGGGGTGTTAAGCATATGCTAGGCATTTTATTTTTCTGTCACAGAACTCAGTAGTAGTGCTAAGTCTTTAGTAGTAAAGTCAACTGTAGACACATGAAACGCATCATATTCTAGGCAGAATAAATGAATACTGTTTCAGGTGCAAGATATGTGTGGTTGGAGTATTCTATTGCTTTTCCTCTCACATGCAGATTTTAGGCAAAAAAAATCAATTAAAGTTTTTTTTAATGTGCAAGTACCCAAATCTTTCAATTACATATCTTGAAAACCTAGCTTTTTGATTAGATGTTTAATATTTGAAATAAGATAATCAAGAAAAACTTAAGCATAAAACATAGAAGACCTACAAAAGTACAATGATAGAAACAGCAGGTGCTTTAACAAGGTATTTATTTATAAAACGACTAAAATCATCACATATAAGAGGTGGAGGAGAATATACTTGTTACAGTGGATAACGCTGGGGCTGGGCTGGTGTAGGAGGGTCTTCTTTCCATGTGTTGCTTTCATTGATTAAATAAAAAGACTGCCTTGGCCTTTTGATAGAACAGCAGCTTAGATAGGAGGAGTAGACAGAACAGAACCGCTCCTTTTACAACACTGGGCGGTTGGGTTTCTTAGGGAACAAAGTGCTGAGCTGGGAATGCGGCTCACAGTTAAAGCATTGGCTTGCTATGCCCAAGGTCATGAATTTGATTGCTAGCACCACAAACACAAACAGCAAGTAAACAAACAAACAGACAGACAAATAGAATATATCAAAATGAAAAGTTGTAGTCTTACCTGCATATGGAGCACCTCCTGGGACAACTCTTCCATAGCTCTAAAGCTATATGTTTACCTCAGAGCAAGGTGACCCTCTGGCTAACCTTATGAAAGCTTTTATAAATGCCTTGCCAGTACAGTAATCCTACTACAGTCAAATATTTTCTGACTGTGAAATTCCACACAAATTATTCTAAAGATTTATTTTTAATTACATGTTTGTACATGTGTAATGGAGTCTTGTGTAGATATGTGTGGTGGTGTCTGCAGAGGTCAGAAGAGGATGTTAGGGCCTGTGGAGTGGAGTTATAGGCAGTTTGAGCTGCCCAGCATAGGTGCTGGGAACTGAACGTGCGTCTTCTCCAAAAGCAGTATGACTTTTAAGATGGTAATGGTGAATTTGACCTGTTATCATTCACATTATCTTTGTTCACACAGAAACTGCCCTGTGGCTTTGCGTTTCACTCACAATGCTTCCCAAAGATTTTTTCTAGTTATTCTGTATCATCTTGGCTTTTCCATTCATCTGAGAACACCACACATCACATTCAAAGTACTCAAGCAACTGCCTCACTCAGTCAGCAGCTGAGCCTCTTGTTCCCCTTGGCTTTGAACTCCCTAGAGCAGCTCCCCAGGGAACCCCTGCCTAGCACTTCCCAGTCTTTCCTGTGAGCTTTTTACAATATCACCACTACCAGCCATGGGAAGTAGACATGAGTCAGATAATGCAAAGACTTCCTCCCGATTATTTCACTCATAACCTAAAGCTATGAGAATGAAAATCTGGACGCTCGGCATTTTCAGCAGACAGGACAAGCCTCAGTAATTGAGAAGCAATGACGTCGGACCCTACAAAGAAAGCTAACACTGTGAAGAGATGGTACCAGAGTTGGGTCCAGCTGTTCCTGCTTCAGGGATGGCTTAGCTATTCTGCTCCTGGGTTGCTAAACCCTAAAAAAACTCCCCTTTTTCCTAACCTAAGTTAGAGTGGCTTTCTAATCTGCATGACGTCAGTGTTCTTGACTTGGTCACTGTTTTCACCTGCTCATTGTTAGTCACCATCACTTAAACTCCCTGAGCACTTCCTGTGAACCATGTAATCTGAACAGAAGAGGAAACAAAAGGGTGGAGATTCCCAGGGTTGCAATGGGCTCGATATCTACACATCGACGTTGCTGAGCCCAGATTCCTACCTGATCTCCCCAGATACAGGCAGCCTGGGCTTTTAACTACTGCCTGCTGTTTTGATCTCAGTTCAGCAGAACTTCCTTTTCAGAAAGAAGCAGAAGCAGAAAACCTGTAGTCCCATGCTCTTTAGAACTCTTATTTCAGAATCTTAGAGTTGGACATTTGGAAGGCCCCACACTATATGCTTCATGTATCCCAGCATTCAATCTCTTCTAACTAGATAGCCCAACCTTCAACTCAAAACTCTGCCTGCTAACGTGTTGTCCATTCTCCAAGGCCACTTTTGATGTAACCACAGAACTTTCCCTGCTCCGTGCGTGACATGAATTCATTCCCTTCTTGGTCCACAGTTCACATAAGGTTGTGGCTAATTGGTTGCCTATCCAACTTTAATACTGAGCTGAGAGCTCCAGGTAGGCATGGATTATATATCCTTCAGTTGTTTGACTTTGCCCCTGACACGAACCTACTTAATAATAGATGTTTAATAACCATCTGTTGAACCAAATTGAATTTGGGAGCATGCAGAGTCCCATCACTGCAGATAGAAAAATATTCTCCAGCCTGGAGAGTTACAAAACATGACCCCTAATGTCCCTACTACTGTGGCTCATGTCTGGTTTGTGGAGAACTGATGGCAGCTCATCAGTTGAAGAATTTTAGTTATGAATTCTAAAAACAGTGAGCCTTAAACTTCATAGCCAGGCCAAGAGACACACTAGGAGCTTGAGACATGAAGCAGTCATCTCCAGTTTTGTACATAAAGAAACCTAACAAATCCCACCCTGACAAGGTGGCCAAAGTCAACATCATCACTGATGTCATACAAGTAACACATATGACTGACAACAAAAAATGATACCCATCTCTCCATCATATCCCAAACACATCACCAACACTATCATGAAAAAAAACCACGGGGCAAATATCACTTGATGGAAATTCTATAAAATAATTTATAATCACTCCTTAAAACCGTCAAAATTATTTCAAACTGGGGAAAATGAGAAGCCACCGCAGACCACAGGCTACCAAGGAGATGTAACATGGCGTCCTAGATGAGACACTGGACTATAAAGGGACATTAGTGATGAAACAAGTGGGATTCAAATGAAGGCTGGAGTCTCCTCAATAACAGTGCACCAATATTTATCTCGCAAGGTTGCCAAAGGCACCATTTGGAGTGAAAGAATCGAGTTGGTTGAAGCTCTTCTTGAGCACAGTTCCTGCACAGCTGTTCTGATCACAGACCCGTGGAGTCCATCCTGTGTTGGAGATAGACGGAACATTGATGAGAAGAGGAATGGGGTATGGGGAGGGGGGATCCTGAAGGCTGTTTTCATCTATCACATTGGATAAAGACTACAAGTGAAGCTGGCTTCAGCAGTCAGACTGGAAGGAAAGGGGGTGAAAGTAAGTGTGATGCAATGCTTTGCTTCCCTTAAACTAACTGTGGGGCTGTGTGGGCAGTTTTAGTTTAGAATGCAAGCTTCCACCCAAGCATCACCTTCTAATATCGCCTCCAGTGAATGAATCTACCAAAACAAATGTCTTTAGAGACCCAGAGCCTCCCTCCATGCGTTTCCTTCCTTGGGGTTCCTTCACAGAGTAGAAATGAGTTCCTTGAGACTGTCATGGTCACGTGCTTGACTGCCAAGGATTTTGAAGACACTTCTGACTTTTTCGGCTCAGAAGCTCTCAAACTGGTGTGCGCTCTGTCTTTCCAGGTACCTCCAGATCATCAGTCACTCGATGCAAACCAGGATCCAACTGCCCCAGTACCCACAGCAGCATCAGCAGACAACTGTCCCCTCTAGCTGTCACCGAAGACTCTGCTGCTCCTATTCTTGAACTCCAGAGCCGAGGACCCTCCGGAGTTTGTGTACACAGGGTTGAGAGACAGAGCAAAGCAGGTATGTGTGTGACTTCCTCATGAGCAGCGGTACACTGTAGCAGCCGTCTAGATAGCCATGAAAATGTTGCCTGGGGCACAGGAGGCAGAAATGTTTCCCAGAGCATAGGTGCAGGGATGACTTATCAAATGGGAAGAGGGAGAAGTTAGGACATAAGACATGCAATTTATTAGAGATAAACAATGTCATAGAGAATCAAACTCCAAAACCTATTGTTAAAAAAGTTACATCATAGACTGTTGGTGACCTCTGGTGAAATTTACAAGGTAGTTCATTTTCTCATCTTCAAATGCCAAACCCAGCATCATTTGGCTCAGCTCTGGGATCCAGTGATAACATTCTGTGTCCAGTCTAAAGAGAATGAAAACACCAGCCAGATCACACACTGTGCTTTTGTTCTGGTCAGGACTCATGGTCCCTGGCATCCATTCAGTCTTCCCAAGTTCCTGTGCGGCAATGAACTGTTCAGCCTTTTCTGCTCACTTGAAACCTTCGTCCTTTGTCTGGTCACCACTCACTAACTCTCGGGTTCCCGGGCTGCTAGAGGGATCTCAGCCACGCCCATGAGCTTCCCAGCGAAGCATGACTTTCTAGATGCAACTGGATTCACCCAGTTGCTGCTAAAGACTCTGTGATTCTGTAGTCTTGGACACGTTATCTCCTGTCTCAAATAATGTTCTAAAGCCCCAAGTTCACACTCGTTTCTTATCTTCTCAACAAATGACCACACATTTACCTCCCCAGAAAGGAAACAACCAAACAAACAGAATAAAGCAAAAGTTCCTTCTCTGTGTGGGAGATTTTGTTCACCAGTTACCACCATCACAGGCTCTTCCCTGGCTAGGGGCTCCCTCCCTGTCTATGCCAGGCACTTCTTTCTCCAGTGCGCACCCCCTCCTTGTGCCTCTTCTGCTTGCATCAACAAAGCCTCCTCTATCTGAGCCTTCAAGTGCTGCCAACATACCAAATCTCCTTCAGATTTCAAAACGCAGTAAAGATAACTGCAGAATATTCATTCATAATAACTGGCTAATTAAAGAAAACAAAAGCATGGAGTGAAGAAACTGTTTTTAATGAATAAAAATGACAGTTTGTGAGACTTAACTGGGGAGTGAGTGAATTTTAAAATGAGGCTGGAGCCCTCTGAACTTATGAATAGATTGTTTTATATGAATAAAGCCTAAACTGAATGCGTGCTCAGAATAGAAGGACCTCGAGTTCTACTGACTTGCAGCGCCCTTCACACAAGCCTCTGTTCTTTTCATCTGTACCGAGTTGGTTCACGTTTCTTTTCTGGCCTTCTGACACAATAGTCTCTCATTCTAAGGCCTTCGTTTATCTTCATTTTCCCTTCTTCTCTTGGCATAAATCACAGGACATTTGCAGAACTGTTGCCAAAGGAGACCTTATCTGGACGTAGTCAAGTGAACAAGTTAAACCCTGCTTCCTTGCTCACTTCAACGTCTCTGCATTGGGGATGTTTCTCCCGGCCACATTACTTGTCTGCTCTACACAGCCTCGTCTCCATATGAACTGGCCTATGTCATCTTGTGTCCTGATGTAAACTCAAGTCTTTCACCTTTGAACCCCTGGGACACAAGAAAAGAACCAGATCTGAGTGTCTCCAAAGAATTTATCGAATAATTAAGTCAGACAATGACAGTATCCAACTGCAGTTATTCAAAACCCTAAGAATTCAGTACCATTTAGAAGACTAAGTTCCAGAGTGATTTTTGTGCTCACATTTATATTCGGAATTCACTTTCAAAGATTACTCTTAAAAAGCCCCCACCCAGGGTATGAGGGAGAGTCAGTCTGACTTGACTCACCAGGCAGTAGGAACATGTCCAGGCAGGTTCTCGAAAGGAAAGGCCAGGTGAGAAAAGCCACACCCATCACTGCTTGCACCCCAAGTATAGTCTCGGGTCTCAGTTAAGTTCCTGGAGACATAAAACAATCTTGCAGCAATTCTGTGTCCCCGCAGGAAGCTACGATGTGGGATCTCAGCTAGGAGGGTGTCCTCCTTCTCAGCTGCTGAGAGGTACACGAATTTATTTCTAACCTGTTTGTTCTATGTAGAGAAAGGGCAATGACGGCTGTCAACTCCAGAGAGTTTTGATGATTTTCGGGGGAAAATGCTCCTGAACTCCCTTAGTAAATGTTAAAATTCAAGGAAGTCTGCTATGTTCTCAGAAACACGATTGAACAATAATCTGTTATAAGATGGGAAATGACTTTGTACAGCCACGGTTCACTCTGTTCTTGGTCCATACCGGTTTCAGTTTAAGAGTCATCTGGTGCCGTTTGTGAAAGATCCTGGGAGACTATAAAAACAAGCATGTACTTCTCAGACTTTTCATGTTGGTGGGTACAGGGCAGCTTTGACTCAGTTGTGTTCATCCCCCACATAGACTGAAAGGGCAGCTTGGTCTATGATGGAGTTTCTGTCTTAATCACAGAAAGGAAGAGAAGGAGACCTGGTCGAGCCCCGGATGCCTCTTAGAGCTTCTGCTACAGGGCAGCCACCACATATGTCCCTTGGGACTATGTGAGAACTGCCGCAGGTCTTCAGAAGCTGAGGTGTGGAACCTTAAAGGCAAAGCATGCCTATCATGTAACACACGCCACATGCATGAGCATCCTTACCTTCTGGGTGGGGTCCAAATCCGCACTGGACCCTGTCAAGTGAAGTCCATAGAGAGGATGAACTCGGGGTGAGGTGCTGGAGGTGGCTCAGCAATTAAGAGAACTGGCTGCTGCTCTTCCAGAGGACCTGGGTTCAATTCCCAGCATCCACATGGTAGCTTCCAACTGGCTGACTCTAGTTCCTGGGGAATTGACAGCCTCTTCTAACCTTCACTGGCCCTGCACACACATGGGGCACAGACATACATTCAAACACTTTATATTTGTAAAATAAAAATGAGCAAAATCAAGAAATGTAAAAACCAAACCCAAGACATGAGCTGGGGACCTCTGTTCTCTTCCAATCATGCTGGCCATGCTCACAGTTGCACACATCTTCTTAAAGGAGCCAACACGTGTGATTACTGTTTTACATCCCGCTCCTCCACATCTGTATTCCTCTCCTGTTTCCAGGGGATGATGGGACACAGACCCATCCTGAGAGCAGCGGCCAGGAAAGCAGACTCAAGGCTCGCTGCCTGTCCTGCACGTCCGTGGTCCTGAAGGCCGTCTGGGGACTCTTGATCATCTTCTCAGTGTCGTCGTCTTGGGTTGGAACCACGCAAATCGTCAAAATTACTTACAAGAATTTTTACTGTCCCTTTTTCATGACATGGTTTTCGACAAACTGGAACATTATGTTTTTCCCAGTCTATTATTCTGGCCATCTAGCCACAGCTCAAGAAAAGCAGTCACCAATGAAAAAATTCAGGTGGGTTCCATGTTTAATGATCGGTAGCGGACGTTTCAAAACCTGTGTGATGTAAATGTGTCTATACTCACTGCTTTGGGATATGAGATGACTTTGTTTTGAAGTGAAGAAGCAAGATCTATGGTTGGCAGTGAACAGGAGGAAACAGAATTGGTCCCCTCTGAGAACATTGTGTCTACACGTGGCAGGCATTGAGCTGGTTGGTGCTCTTGTGTCCTTTACTTTAGGTTGTCATCATCATCATGGTAACAAACACCTTTCCAGGTGGTATTAGTATCCTCATCTTAACCAAGATGAAACAGATTCCCAAAGGATGAAAGTCTGCTCCAAGGTTAGTTGTGTATAATAGAACCCTAATTTACATTCAGATTTATTTGTCTCCGAAGGTCATATGTTTAGAATGTCTCAAACTCTAGAGGAAAAAAACTATATTAATACATCTAATTTCTGTGATACGCACACACTTCATTGCTATTTCCAGCACTCTGATGTCTTCGTGGATGAAATAGCCTTGTTTCCTAAGACGGGAGGCTTAGCACAGAGCAACTCAAAGAGATGCCCGTCTCTGTGGTGGGAGCACATGGGCCTTGTCTGTTGCTTGGTAAACATACAGGGTGGTGGCAAGCCCACTACTTGAGTGGTTCTGGTATTTGTCCAGTGCTAAGTCAGATCCCCTCTGGGTGTGCTCTGGAACATGGCAGGGCTAGTATGAACTTTGTCCAACACCCCTGGAAGGCAAAAGCAATGTTTGGGTCAGAGTTTCTTTGTGGACTGCAGCAGGTAAAGTGTTTGCCTTGCAAACATGAGGATCTGGTTTTTATCCCAGAGCAAACAAGAAGGCGATAAAGAAAATCTAAGTATGGTTGGGCATACTTGTTATCCTAGCACTGGGGAAGCGGAGACAAGAGGACCCCTGGAGCTCACAGGAAGGCCAATCTACCAAGACCTTGTCTCAAAAGACAAAGTGGGTGGTGATTAAAGAATGACAGCCAAAATTGTCTTCTGGCTTCCTCTACATTCACACACACACACACACAGAGAGAGAGAGAGAGAGAGAGAGAGAGAGAGAGAGAGAGAGAGAGAGAGAAGACAGAGGGAGAGAAGAAACAGCATCAACAACAAACGTGTTCCCTGAGAGTCCTCCGTAGATCACAGCAACTCATCTTTAATAAGATGATCACAGTTTGTCGTACAGTAGCTCAAACAACCCCTCTTTATTCCCCCTGTGCTCAACAAGAAAAAAATGACTATTATGATTGGTACATTCTAAGAACAGATTTTAAAACTATTTCCATTTCTTGTCACCAGCTTGGAAGTGTGAGGGAATGCTGAAGTCACACGGTGAGCTGGTTTTCTGTATGTAGCCACAAACATTCAATTTTAAAGAAACAAAAATTAGACCTGAAGAGGTGGCTCAGCAGTTAAAAGCACATACTGCTCTTGCAGAGAACCTGGGTTTGGTTCCCAGCACCCACATGGTGGCTCACAGCCACCCATAACTTCACTTCCAGGAGCTCTGATGCCTTCTTTTGATATCTTTGGGCACCAGGCACACACATAGTGTATATGTATATATGCACTCAAAATAATCATATGCATAAAACAAAATTTTAAAATCTAAATTTTCAATAAAAAACTAAAGCAACAAATATTCTCGTTTTTGAAGAAAAGTCCTATGATTGTTTGTGGTTGTGAAAAGAAATTTTGTATTTGGTTGCCATTAAAATAGACATCACCTTTTGGGTATGATTTTTTTTCTCCCAAGACAGGGTTTCTCAGTGCAATCCTGGCTATCCTGAAACTTGCTCTGTAGACTTGGCTGGCCTCAAACTCAGAGACCCACATGCATCTGCCTCCCAAGTGCTGAGGTTAAAGGTGTGTGCCACCACTCTCTGGCATTTGGAGCATTATTTTTTACGATGGCATTTTTAAAAAGATACCAAGGAAATATGATTAACAAACTGTAATTGTCATATTTGAAAACAGTTGTGTGTGCCTGATAGAATAATACTTGTGCTCTTCCCCAAGCTCCTGTGTTTTAGATACACATACAATAAAAACAATTTAAAAAGTTTAGAGGAAAGAGAGCAACTTCAGAGCATGTTAAGTGCTTTATCCAAGATGCATTGACAGTGGGCTGAACCTCTGCGTGGGGAGTGAGCTGCATCTCTCTACATCCCTCACCTTGGACTAGCTCTGATCATTGTTGGGTCTGCGCCTGGACAAGATGCCTCCACCTGTTAGTGTAGGTAGAGTGAAGCTGGCAATTTCTGAAATTGAATCAAAAGGTTTTTCCTGTGAACACTGTCTCCGAGAGGACTGTCCCCTAACCAGAGCTGAACATTGTGAGGAAACATCTTAGCTCTTTGAACTGCTTTCCCTGCAGACTCATTAATGCCAGCTGCTAAGGAGACGCTCCCAGAGCCTTCGGGGCTGACAGGGAGAGATGAGCTAGCGCGCGAGACTGAACGCAGAATCCTCCCAGAGTGCTGGATATTTTTTTCTCCTGAGCACCGTGGAAGAATTTTATGTTTTTTTTAACACTAACATCAAAGGAATTTTCAACAAAGTATCAAATCTAGGTGATAAAACATGTCCCCTTAGCAGTGGACTTTGATGAATCCGTTGTTCCAATTAAATACTGCCAGAATTCAAGTGCCCCGAGTGCATTTGAAATTTGTAGAGAAAAAAAAGTATTCACTATAGTTTTTATAAGGATGCTTCATTTCATTAGTTCAAAAAAAATCTCTAGAAACAATGAGTTTGGTTCAAAGAGACAGAAGTCTTTGATGAAGTACAGTTTAAGTACCATTTGGCATACAAAGGGTGCTCAATGCCTAGGGAAGTAGCTGCTGTTATACAGGAGGGCATGATTGGTTTATCATTTCCCCCAGCTTCCAGCTTCATCGCAAGCTTCGCTACCTGTCAATGCCTCTCATGCAGAAATTTTTCTCCCATCACCCCCAAGGGAGGCACACTGCTCATTGCTTCTTAGTGCACATCCATTCTTTGGGTGTTCACATCCCTCAGTACCCAGTGCTTACCCTACATATAGCTTTACACAGGTCATCTAGCATTTGGCTACAGAAGGGCCAGAGGAAGAGTTATAATATCTAAAACAGTAGTTACAGATGGGGAGCTAGGTGGCAGGGAGAGGGAGTGGGTGGAAAAGGAGACCAAGGAGAGGCTGCCTACCTGGGGCACGTGACCAGCTGGAGAAGAACAAGCTTTGCTAGGAATCAGTCTTGCCGGTGGCCACTTTGCTCAGGAGCCTCTCTCATCACTATAGAACTGTGTTTCTTCCCTGCCCTCCTGGCTTTACTTGAGACTCACCCTGTGACTCTGGTCTCTGGGTAAGAACCATCACAGGGCCAGGGATAATAAGAAAAGCGAAACCGTTTAATAAGAAATGGGTTTCTTCATGGTTTCCCATAAATGTGTAGTTACAAAGGCATCCACTGGTTATGGATAAAATAATAAACCCGGACTCTCATTCCCTCTTGTTGTCTGACCAGGCAGATGTCCTACCCTACCAAGAGCAGACTTTGCATCTGGTACAGTCTGGAAACGCTGCAGCTTGCCCGCTGTACGAAGCTGCCCCTTACTAGCACAAGCGGCTGAGAGCCCTTCGTTTTTCTGTGATATGTGAGACTTCTCTGTGCTTTCCCCAAGGCCTTAACTTTAGGTATTGATTCTCATCGTTAAGGTCACATCTCTGTCAAGTTAAAAGCTCCCTTTGGGAAATTTCGTTTTCCTTTAATGAAAACTCCCAGCTCACATGAAAGCCAACCCCCATGGGACACAGTGTGTGTGTATGTATGTGTGTGTGTGTGTGTGTGTGCGCGCGTGTGCGTGTGTGGGTGTGCAAAGTTTTAGCCTTTCTGAACCCCCAGCATCCTTAGCAGCTTGAAAGCAGAAAGCACCATGGGACTCGCCATTCGTGGCTCTGCTCCCAATGCTTAGAATCCTTGTAGCTGTTTTCTTCCTCTTGGAAGCCCGGCAGTGGTGGCGCACGCCTTTAATCCCAGCACTCAAAAGGCAGAGGCAGGTGGATCTCTGTGAGTTCGAGGAAGGAGTACTACTTCATTTAGTGAAACACACCCCGGCTAGAAATCCCTCGAATTTACAGGGCAATGATCCCTCTGTAGAAAAGCTGAACTAGTATTTATAGTGTCTGGAGTCATAGAAAAGCATTCTACTATAAACATGCTCAAACGTTAGCAAATTGTTGCTTTGAGCAAGATATTTATACAACTTTTAAAAATACCGTGTTGGCAAATGATAATTGTCTCATAAATGTTGCGTGTTCGTGATTGCAAGTAATGTAAGCTCCCAAAAAGAATCTTTCCAGTCCATGGTAGCAAAGGCACTGCCATCACACCACTGCTGTCCCTGCCTCTCTACGTCGCTAGCTTGAACATTTTTATTACAATGGCCCCAAAAGATGAGTAGTCAAATTAATCGTAATTAAAACAAACTAAAGATTTCATTGAAGAAAGTGACTATTTTCATATACTAACTTCAAACAAGTCATCCAAAATGGACAGTGTTTACTGAATATAAGTGCAACCTGAGTTTCAAGCTTCCATTTTAAATTAGAAATACTAAATAATTTAATTTGAATAAATTATCAAGAAATGCTCTTCATTTTTCTGCCTTAAGGAAAATGACAGAACTCTGTCACTGAATAGAGATCTTAGAAAGAAGCAGTGTCTCCGAAATAAGCAAATCCCACCGTGTGTGCGGTTTCATAGACACATGAGGAAGCTCCCTGTTGACGTGATTCCGGGAGCTGGCTGCTGCCCACCCACCCTACAGCTGCCATCTTGGTCCTGGTGAAGCATCAAGTTTTGTCCGTATCTAGTGACTTCAGTGACAGCCATGTCTGAGTTTCTCGAGGCTGCTCTGAGCATCTTCAGAAGCAGCGGAATGCCTGGCCATCTCAGGAGAATATGATGCGAAGGTTCTGTTCTGTGCTGAGCAGCTGTGGGCTCTTTCCAAGGACCCCCATGTACTTCCAGAAGCTCCCAGGTGACAAAGCTGGGTTCAGCACATTCTAGGGAGCCCGCGCTGAAGGACCCCAGTGTTTGTGCTCTTGCCTAACAATGGGCATAGAGTCAGCCGGACAAGATAAGCACCTGTGTCTCACCCTCTTTTTCTTTCCTAGGGAATGCAGTCGGATTTTTGGTGAAGATGGCCTGACGCTGAAGCTCTTTCTTAAAAGAACTGCTCCTTTTTCTATTCTGTGGACTTTGACAAATTACCTGTATTTACTGGCTTTAAAGAAGCTGACGGCCACTGACGTCTCTGCTCTGTTCTGTTGCAACAAAGCCTTTGTCTTCTTGCTGTCCTGGATTGTGCTGAAAGACAGGTTCATGGGAGTGCGGGTAATGGCACGCTCAATTCCATGCGCATGCGCGGTGCCGCCCTGCTGCCTAAATCTTACCACCGCGGCTGCTGTCCCATGGAGTGTCTCTAAAACGTCCCCTACCGATTCTGAGTACAAATTGAAATTTGAAGATGTGTTAGGAAGCCCCCGGCAGTGGCAGCATCATGAAAGGAGAAAGGGATGTTTCTACTGGGAAGTCAGTTGATCACAGCAGTAGTCTGAACCCGAATGAGAAATTCGGTTCCTTAGAATTAACTTATAGAATTATTGTCACAATCAATTCCTGTCCTCAGCAAAGAGGGGTCTGAGAAAATAAACCACAGTAAAAATTGGGATTTGCTTTTGTCAATCAGCATATTTTGGAACAACCCCCAACCTGCCCTTACCCAGATGGATCTAATTAATATTGGTGTAAGTAGATAAGATTACCAAACAGTAATTAAAGTCACTGGTAATGGCACAGCGCTATTCAAAGTGGCTGTATATCTAGCGTGACTAATCTAGGGATGGAAAGAAAAGCAATAACTTGTACTTTGGGGTACAAATCCTTAACTGAACTATGTAAAATGTCTACTACCACCACAGTTTTGAGCTTCTTCCTTTTAGTAGTGACATGGAATTTTAAATATAATTTAATATAATTTTTGTGTGCTTATTCCATGTTAGAAAGAGATTTCTCAAAAACCGTGTGGATTTTAGGAGCGGGACCTCATTCCTATCTGATACATTCCAATCCATAACAAGCCAGTAATACTTGGCAAGGAAACCCACACGAGGAGCCTTTGTTTCTAAAGTATCAACATTATGTAATCTATGCTTTTCTGGAAAAACTGTCCAAGATTGGGTTTGAAATGTATTTTTCTCCCCAAATATTGTTCTAGTTGACATTATGCCTAGGTCCTTGCCTGTTTCCAAATGCTGAAGTTCACATCTATAGAGACACAAAGTGCCCAGCGAACATTGAATAAAAACGAATGTATATGGGGAGAAAAGTGCCTGAGAGCCACCCACTAAAGCAGCTTTCACTTTAAAGGGAAATTAAGAGCTGGGGGCACTGGTATTGACTGCAGTAGAGGCTGAAAAAGGAGGTACACTGCAGACCAGGAGTTCAAGACCAGCCTGGTTAATAGAAAGACTCCATCTCTTTAGGGGGAAAAAACAGAAAAACAAAACAAAGCAAAAAAAAAAAAGTTACAAAATTTCTGATTGTGTTTGAGAGACATTACCCGGAAATTCAGAGTGGAAGCTTGACCTGAACAGTCAAAAGATAGACTTAATAAGAAATAAAATAAAATACTCTTTCTTCTTCCCTTTTTTTCTTTATTCCTCTTTTTAGAATGCACATACTCAACTGAATAACCTTATATTTACATCCAAAGGGCTCAGGGTTGTGTATTTATAGCGGAAGTACTGTTGTGAACTGTCAGCTATGAGGACGTTTGACAAGCCCATGTGAACAGGGACCCTTCCTGCCCTGTTGTTCACTGGGCCATCCAGGAAAGGCTACCTCTGTTTTTAGGCCCCGTGCAAAATTCAAATGTGAGCACTTGCTTTAAAATCAACTATTTCTAGGTGACAACAGCAAAGTGTTAAGCTAAGTATAGGGACCCTCATGCTGTACCCACTTAGCTACCTTGATCATATTCATCAAGTCAGCCATCAGCACTAGAACAACATAGAACACAAAGTCCAACCTTAGCTGCTACTTGAAGATTAACCCACACTTAATTGGTAATGATCATGAAAATAAGAGATTGTCTTAGACAACTAGGGTAAGTTCTAAATCCAAAATTCAGGTATCATATCCCTGTGAGAGACTCTGAGGAGAGGACACGGTGACTCCAGAGAGGCTGGAGGAAAACATTCACATGGCAGGGTGGCAGGGTGACCCACCAGGCTCTTGAGAATTCAGGGACTGGATTCTCTCTTAAACTTGCCTTTGGAAGTATAGCCTTGCAGAAGTCTGGATTCCGGGCCTCTAGGTCTGTGTAAGACCTCATCTCTTTTGTTTCACGTCACCGAGTTTGTAGCAATTTGTCCCAGCAGTCTCGAGCGACTGGTAGAGAATAAATCCAGGAAAGAAAATTCTAAGTAGCCGACAAACGCTTGTCAGTAAACCTGCCCACAAAGTGGAGACATTAGAGACGTCAAAGCAGTGTAGGTGTCGGGAAACCTGGTAGAAGTCTAGGGCTCACCACAATGTGTTAGGAAGTGGTCCATGCCCCCTTCCTCAAGGATATCGGGATCCAGCTTTAGCAATGCCCACAATCAAGCAGTAGAGTCGGGAAAGCGCCAAAACATATTCCACATGTTACCTTTTGACAGATCAGCAATTCTTTTTCCTCTCAAGGCATAGAGAGCACACATATAATTAGATCACTTAAGAAATGAAGAGGTTGAGCACACAGAACTAGCAACCTAAATGCTGCTCCAACTGTCCCCATATGTAAATAATTCAGGGTTTTGTCGGCCCCTCCCACCTTACCAAGTCATTCTTCTCAACTCCAAAACACAAACACAAAGGGATGCTTCCAGTCACAAGGCTAACTTTCTCTTTCCTCCTCAGGCTAAAGCTTGGGAGTTGGGGGAGGCTTGAAGGGGACAGGTGTCTTTGCTCTCATTTGCTTGTCTCCTAGAAAGATAAATAATGATGGCTTTCATTGCTTTTTTTTTTAAATTTCAAAATAACACCATGGACAAAAAAAAAGATGCTTTTGGCTATAGCAGTATCAGTATACCCAGCCTATGAGGACCACTGACGGAGAGCACTCTTGCAATGACAGACATGTAAACACAGCCTATAGGACTGACGGGTAGCATTCATGTAACAACAGATTATCTGTTATGAGGCACTTGTTCATACTTTGTCTCCTTGGACTACTGATTGAAGTACACATAGAAAGAAAAAATTCACCACTTTTCTATTAGGAAGTCAGTTCATCCAACTTACTGGTAATCCATGGTGTGTCAGACAGCTCTTTAAGGGGGAGCAGTTTACCACCATTTGATTATCTCATGAAAATTTGTAAACTTCACATTTAAAAGATATTAGAAAGCCACAATCCACCTCTTGCAGCCTTTGGTGAGGCTGTTTTCCTACCTCTGAGATTCTGTGTACTTAATTATATTTCTTAAAATCACGGAAGCCACCACTGCAGTTGCTCCACCAAAGAGTGCTGACCCTGGGCTCTGTCACCAGCAACACAGAAGCAAAGAACACAGGTGGGAAAGCCCTCTGAATAGGGCTTTTCCTGCCCGCCACTGGCACCTGCTCACTCCAAAAAGAATTAGCTACCAGAATAGAAATTTAGAACCTTCTTTTGATATCTTGATCCTCTCTTACATTTTGCATCATTTATTTAATTTTTTTCATTTTTAAATTAGTGAAATGGAAAGTTCTTAGGTAACTGATGACTGGAGAATGCTGAAACAGATTCCAACTTTCTGAGAAATATAGGGAATGAACTTATGTTCCTTTAACATGTGTTTCTGTGCCAACCAACCCCCCATTATGTTAGTTTCTATCACAAAGAAAGTGATCTCACTTTGAAGTGGATTTTAAGCGGATAAAAATATCCCTGGGTGGACTGAAAATATAGAGGCCCAGCTCCCCCCGTGTTCTGTGGACTTCCTGCCTCTTCCTGATGGCTGTAGATTCCACACACTGCTTTGATTTCTCACATTTCAGCTCTTGTCCAATTTATGGTTCAAAATAAAAGATATAATTCTTTCCATAACTTTAAATATAGCATTGTAGAAGTTTAAAAATTCAATGGATCCTTGAAAATAGGTCTATTGAAATCCACCCAAAAGCAGTGCACATACAGCTCTTGATGGCTGAGCCCTTAATTGGTGTCTCAATCTCAACCACTGAACTGAAGGGAAACATGGTCAACAACATAGTTTAGTATCTTTATTGTAGGACTTCTTGTTGGCTTTGAGGTTCAAGGGTTTCTTGTAAACCAGTGAAGTTCTCCATGCTCATCTAACTTCAAAAAGCAGAATTGTCCCCAAGGATACACATTAGGATTACAGTTTCTCACTTAGACCTGTAAGCATCTTATAGGAATTTTGAAGGAAAATTGTGGGGTGAAGGTTTATGTCAATGACTTAGATCCTAACATGGGTGGTTTTCTGAGATAGAATAATTCTGGAAACCATTTAAGAATGGGAATCAGAGAATGAGATGATACAAGGAGAATCAGATCCTGTGGCTTTCAGGGGTCTGCACAGAAAAGGGGAGATATAAAGACACAGGAAAACACAAACAGCCAAAATCCAGATGCTTCTCTTGACTTTAATGGGGTTTTTTTTGCTTTTGTTTTTTGATTTTATTTTTGAAAAGTAAAAGAAGCCAGATCCTCCTGCAGGACTGGAGATGGTATTTAGGATAGCAAGCTTCAGAAACGAGGCTCAGATGGCTTCAAAGCCCCTGAAAGTCAATGTCCATAACTCTGAAGGATGGCTTGTGAAGAAGATGGCTGACTCAGGGCTGTGTCACTGGGCTGACACGAGCACCAGAGGTGCTCAGTTCAAGTAGTCACACCGTCTATAACAGAACAGAGAACTCTGGGATGTTACAAATAGCAGCACTGACAGTTTTGTGGTCACAGTGGTGACTAACATTGTCACCCAAATCAGATGACGATGACGATTTTGCTCGTCTTACTTAGATGCTTGTAGTTGGTTAGGAAACTGAATCCAGAATAATCTGTAAGAAAAATCATGCTTTTCAAAAGCCAAACACACAACCCCACTAAATATTTCAATTTTTTGGCAAATGAAGTTCTCAGGGGAGGTAGAGCGTCCCAGTTTTCCTGGATGGTCAACATGAGCATGTGGAAGAGTTTGTAAGATGCAGGCCTCCTGGGAGTTCCTGACTCATGCTAAGTAGAGCCCTTCTGTGCTCCTGTTGAATCGGTGTCCAAGCCTTTGAAGACTGATTCGAAAAATGAGTGTGGCTTACATCTGTGCTTAGGGTGTTCGCTATAAAAAGGTTTGGAGTGTTTACTCTTTGCAGTTTAAACCAGAGATACCAAGCAGAGCTGTTCTAGGGTCATCCAAGTGATCTCTCCAAATAGGCTTTCCAGCCAATGCGTTCCTGCAGGCTCAGGATGAGCTGAGATCCATTCCTCAGCTTCCAGCTCTGTCCACCAGAAGTATACTGAGAGTCTCTTAAAAGTATGAGGTAGAGAATTTATCTATTCAGATTATTACAAATTTAAACTTAAAATATAGAAAAAGTTTATCTCCTCGCTAGAAATGTACTATATGCCTTATAAATCACCGCCCCTACCATGGAGATGGGTTTTTCTAATCCCTCATGATACTCAGATTTCATGCTTCAGAATTTAATGAAGAGTTATCTGGCCCCCTAAGGGAAAACCACCTCTCCCCATGCAGGCAATTGAAACAGACGCTGGTGTGATTGACATGTCAATCCAAGTCGTTCAGGCAAGTATTTCCACAAGCTTTTGAAGACGCTCGCTACGGCTATAATTTCCAATTGCTATAAAAATATGTCATCTTTAGCCATATCAGAGTCTCTTTTTGAGAAAACTCTTCGTTCACATTTATTTTTTTTACTTCTTGCTAATGAGGAAAGGGAAGCTCCTATCTGCGCTTGACCTGAAATTAACCATATCATCTGTTTAACAGTTCCTAGACAAGAGTTCTCTTTATTCGATTGTTGGGGGCCATGCTTTTTTTTTCCTAGTTCCCTTCATTCAGGATTATCTGTAGTGTACAGTGCCCTAAATACAAATATTACCTTATAAACACAGCTAACCATGCTCAAGTTCATTAGTGTTAACACTGTTTTATTAGCACTATTTGAAGTAGTTATATAACTATTTGATCAAAAATATAGAACTGATGGTTGACTAGCAACATTTTAGTCATCCAAGTTCAGTGTTCAGAAGGAAATCTGTTTCTGCACAAGAACATGTTAGGTGGTGAAGACGATGGAAACACAAAATCAAATCAGAACGCAGCTGGCCAATATTCTTTTTCATATCTCTGAAACGACACTGCCCCAAAATGGTTACATTCTATATGGTTGAGCAATAAATCCCAAATCAAAGCAAGTGATTGCCTTCCAGAATGCTCAGATATAGATAACCCCTCATGGGTTTACTTATAAGCCTATGACTTTTTATTTGTAAACTGTCCCCAGTATTTTCCAATGTGTATATTAATTCCTACACACACACACACACACACACACACACACACACACACACAGGGGCAGGTGCTAATGAGAATGCATATCTGGCAAAGCCAGGCAACTAGCATTTGTTCACCTCCCTGGTAGCTTGTTATTAAGGTAATCATCTATCTCTAACATGTAGGGTCTGTTTTCAAGGGTTCCTGCTGGTTTTTATGCAAGACTCTTAAACATAGAGCTGTCCTGAGGCCACCATGTGCTTGCCAGTGGGTAATTAACAAAAGCATCACTGGGTTACAGCCACCAGGAGCACACCCTGAACTGCCTTCAAGGCTTTCCTCCATTTTGGTATCATAATAATACAATAATAGCATTCAAAATGGCCCGAAACATTCCAGATGTAAAAAAATACTTTCAGAGGCACTGGTTTTGAAATACTCAGAACTGGGAGGCTGGAGGAATGGCTCAGAGGTCCCGAGCTCAGTTCCCAGCAACCACATGGTTTCTCGCAACCGTCTAGAATGAGACCTGGTGCCCTCTTCTGGTGTGTGGACATACATGCAGACCGAACACTGTATACATAATAAATCATCTTTTAAAAAATGCTCAGAAGTTCCTCTCCCTACAGTTAAATCCCTTACAGATTCTCATCTTGAATTTAAAGTCAGTGAAGAAATGTCATGGTCCTATTGCAGGGTGCTTATTTTACTGTTTGCCGTAATTTTAAGTGCTTTCCAGTGGGACGAGTTCAGGAAAGGGTACAAAGCAGGTGCAAACACAGGCCGCTCCGAATGAACTCCTGAACAAACCCACAACACACTCCTGACAACAAACCGTTTCAGCCTTCGTCAAATTATTCGCATTTCTATTTGTAAAGTTAAGAATGCTCTAGCAAGGTGATAAAAATAAAAGGTAATTAAATTATCTTTCTGTGGTTTATTTTTTTAAATCAATGAATTTGCATGTAAAGAAAGGGAAAAAAGGCCTCAGAGGGCATTCCAAGTGAGCGAGGCCCATTTAGCTTGCCCCGGTTGTGTTGTTGAGAGGTCTTTCTACCCTTCATCCAGGGCTTCCTCATCAAGTCTTGGTGATGTGGACATGTTCAGAAACACACACTGGTCCTAGGAGCTGTTAAGATGTATACGGAATTATCTGAGGAACTTAGTAGATGAAAAGGCTTAGATGTGACTTCCTGCTAAGTCCATTTTACTCACAAGGATATTAATCTCCAGGAAGATGAACAGTACAAACTCAAAGTTTCTTGCCCTTAATCAGCACAGCTTTTCATATTCTATGCCTGTGGCGTGAGCAGACTGGTCTCTTTGGCACTGACCCTTCTCAAATGTAAGCACTGATGACAGAAGAGGTAATTAGCCTTAAAGAAGTACTTAGCTGCTTCCAGGGGCTTCAATAGCTTGATCTGGGATGTGAATACATAATTCTTTTCTCTGCTTCTTTCCATTCTGTTTGACAGATAGTTGCCGCAATAATGGCAATCACGGGCATTGTCATGATGGCGTATGCAGACAATTTCCATGCTGACTCCATCATAGGTGTGGCATTTGCCGTGGGCTCAGCCTCTACATCTGCGTTATATAAGGTATGTCTGTGTCATCCTCTATCGTCAACTGTCCCTCATAGCTTAGGATGAAGCCACAAAATGGGGAAGGGCAATGACAACCCTAAAAATATACAGGTGGGTTAAATAATAGTAACTAAGATCCTTTCTTGTCAATACTTGTGTGGTGGGCATCTCACGGGAAATTTCACCGGTGTTGACATGTCCTTGCATACCATTGATTCTTATTCTACTGACTGGATAAAAGAATTGAAGCTTCAGAAGAATAAGTAACTCTCCAAGGCCGTAGTGAGGTAGCTAAGTTGGACTGGAGCCAACAATGTGCCCTCCAGTCAGGCAGTTACAGTAAGAATGTAAGGAGAACAACTTTTCTCCTCTATATTTTTTTTTCGCTTGACTATATGGTAATTGTGCTAGCTCCATGGAGGTACTGAAAATAATAAGCTGTCATTTTTGAGGATGCTATTTGCTACTAGGGAGGCCACACTATAAAGGACCCATGGCATTAGCAAAATGAAGACACCGTGCTCTGCTATGTGGACTTTGTGGGCTTTCTCCCCTGGATTCCCTGTCATCCAGGAAAATGTCACCAGGGTCACTGCACCTCACTTCAGAAGCAAGGTTTCTGACAGCAAATCTAAAAGGTTATCCCCCCAAAGCTCAGCTTCTTTAGAAGCCAACTTTCTAAAGGGCAATGCCAATTTCACCTCCCTTAGACTTTCAATAAAATGAATATCATAGATGAAGCGAACTCTTTGGAAGATAGGAACAGCCTCACTTCCCTCCTAGAGGCTTTTTCACCACACTGTGGCCCATGGGGATTAACGTATTTGGGGTCGGGAGAAAGGAACATTGATTCTGACAGGCGTTGACATTCATTTACCACATATGTCTAATTTGTTCTCCCCTGGAAACTCCACTAAAATTGTTGATGAGGTCAAAGACCAGCAAGATTATTTTCTAAGGAAAAACACTAATACATTTATGAGGTTAAAAATCCAGACTTCACTGGAATGGCCGGGAAAGCAGAATGTCTATTTTATAGAGAGAATCCTCCGGCCAGGAAAGCAGGATGGCTATTCTATAGAGAGAATCCTCCCGGCCAGATCACAGGACACATTCACTCTAGGAGTGGCAACAGTAAACAATCCCAAAGTCATATCTGAGCCCAACTCCAGGCAGACAAAATCTGCTCCATTTGATAGTGTGTGTTAATGGGTTAGCAAAGGGAGAACAGGGTTAAGAAGCTAAGAATACAGGCCTCAGGTCTGGCTTCTTGCTTCCTTTCTGTGAGCTTACGTTAGCCCATCACTTCTACTTGTTATCTGCATCTACACAGGGGCTTATAACCCAGGAAAAGAAGTTGTTTTTAATCCAGAAAGCAACAGGATGTTTGTGAAGACATCTAAAGCTCAGGAAGGATAGTGCTTTTGAACCTAAGGCCTCGGTATTTCTATTAACAAGCTAGGCAGTGGTGGCACACATTTTTAATCCCAGCACTCGGGAGGCAGAGGCAGGTAGGTTTCTGTGAGTTCAAGACCAGCCTGGTCTACAAAGTGAGTTCCAGGACATCCGGGGTTACACAGAAAAATCCTGTCTCAAACCTCCCCCCACCAAAAAATAAGCTGACAATGGGTGTCTGCCCACTTAGTTTTCAGCATCTGTCATAATCAGGATGCAACAAATCCCAGGGTTGCTGGAAAGGATTGATGGCAGCTCAACGCTACAGATTTTTATGGGCTCATATAAGCTTTATTTATCCTTCACCCTATGCCCATCTTGGTGGTTTTGGTTGCATACTACAAAATACTTCCAGAAACTTAAAACACCACAGGAAAACCACCTCATGGCCGTCACTGTATCATGTGAATAATACAGGGAATTTTCACGCCTCGCCCTCGCAGCCCATTTAGTAACATGCAGGGGGCAGGGCAGGGAGACACGGAGGCTACTCTAGGCCAGCACATTCCGTAGGATTCATTTTGTCCCGTAGCAACAGCTCTCAGTGTGCGACTGAAGAGTTCCTCTCCTTTCCAGGTTCTGTTTAAGATGTTTCTTGGAAGTGCCAACTTTGGCGAAGCGGCACACTTTGTCTCCACCTTGGCTTTCTTCAATTTGATCTTCATCTCCTTCACCCCCATCATCCTGTACTTCACCAAAGTGGAGCACTGGTCCTCCTTCGCAGCTCTGCCCTGGGGATGTCTCTGTGGGATGGCAGGGCTATGGCTCGGTAAGTGGCCGTTGCCTGTGCCTGCCGTTCATGGTAGGGTTATTCCCTTGGCTGCTTTTGTGTTCCATGACTCAGATTGCACTGGTTATAGACACTGAATATGTGGGAGATTCTTGGTGGGCTCTTTCTTGATTATCTCAGGGCTATTCATGGTAGAACTGCCATGGATGAAAGGATCCACTCAAAGCCCAGGTCACTCTTTCCATCATGACGCGGTGTGTGACCTGGCATGTGGTGTGTGCTTCCTATGTGCATGGTATGCCAGGCAGAAGTGAAAATGGATGATGCAGTCAAGTGTTCAATGTAGCCACAGCACTGGGTTCAACTGAAAAGGAAGCGGGGGAGGATAGAGGAGAGAAGAGAAAACAGGGGAAGATATTCAAGAGAAAAGCAGATCATGAATAAATTGGAAAGCCATTTTGAAGAAGCGGGGTTTAAAATCCACTTCATCTTGGAGCTGGAAATGACAGGCTCACACCTATTAAACCACTCACTCTATTGTGTATGGAGAATGGGTTTGCACCAGGAATCCCTTACCAGGAGAGTGCTGAGTTTGATGGCCCTGGCTTAGTACACTGTGTCCAGTTGAGGGCAAAATAAAGGTCACCTGGAGTCTTTCTCTTGGGCATCCTGGAACTCTGGGTATGTATGTGTCACCTACTAGTACCTGATGTACAAGGAGTCTAATATCTAAAGACCCTGCTCCTCTTCTCCAGCCATTGAAAACAGCATAGCTTAATACACCAGTGCTTCCTCTGAATAAAGTCAGCTTCATTCTGCTCCTTCCATGTACTGCCCGCCCAAGGTTGGCCCCTCTATCGTCACACATTTACCCACCACACACACTCACTCTGCAGGCTCCACTGACCTTGTAAGCCAGGGTGAGGCTGAAAACAGTAGCAATACTGCAGTTCCAAGAAAAACAATGTCCTTATTCCAGGAAGATCATTGATTGGCTCATCGTTTCCTACTCCAGTCTAGAACCCTCAGGGAAGGTCTTAAACAGAAACCATTTCAGAGAAGGATCAAGCATTAATTGTTAGTCCCCGGAGCTGTGCTTTCCAGGGCCAAAACTGTATGGTTATCATCTCCCACTGCCTCTAAGTTGAGTGAAGATCAATAACATATTTGGAAGTTCATAGTGTTGCCATAAGATCAAAGAATCCTAATTAAAAGTGCTCAGATTATTTCCTGGCCAGAAATAATGTAACTGGGAACAATCATAACCTAAATGTCACTTATTTTTAGCAACCTCTTTGCATGTGGAATTTGTGCCTGCTGCAAAGGAGCCCTCCCCCAATGAGAGTCGCTGGCCCATCCAGTGTGTCCTCCTAAAGTAAGCCTTCTCAGGCTGGGCCACACCCGTACCATTCCCCAAGCAGCATGCGTCCACACTCCACCAGGCATGGCACCAGCTGGCACTGCAGCTGTCCCCAGTGCACAGCAGAGTTCATTGTGCCAAAGCGGAGCTGTGACAGATTGAAGAGACAGCCTCTCTCCTGTGCTGTGTACTCTGGGGCTTAGGAATCCGCAGTGCTTCGCTCGCAGTGTTTTCATTCCCGGTCCCCTCTGCTCCATGGGAATCACACATGGTCTCACTGGGTCTGAGAGCCGGAGCTGAAGTCCCAGTGTGTGCTCTGAGCTTCCACATTTCCTGAAGCTATGGCTGTGGCCTGCCCTCTGGGAACTTATCTTAGTCTCAGTCTCAAAACATTCATCTGACCTATCAGGATTGAATAGAGTGGGGCTGGATTGCTCACTCTGGAGCACACATTGAATTGGGTATTCTTCCCCTTGGGCTATCAAAGATGATTCCATCTGAAGAACTAAGGAAAATAGACAACACATGGTGTGGAAGCCGAAGGCTCCGTTTGGAAACACCATCACATTCGTTCCGGTTGCCAAAATCCAATCTGTCAATAAAAAAACAATTGAGGAAGTCAGCAGAGTTTTGATGCATTTAGTAAATTCCTAACTTGTTAGAATTTCCCTAAATGGCTCCATGAGCTTAAGGAAAGACCCAAGGTGCTGGAATATTCATTCACAATGAGCCTTGCTATGACAAAGGAGCCCTTACAAACCTAGGAAGGACCTGTGTCTTTACTGCCATTGCTGCCTGCTTTTGAGTCTCAGAAGGTCCGACCCACTGTCTCACATCTCCAGGTACAAATGACTCTACATTGTTAAGGCGGTAAGCTTAATTATAGAAGACAACATCCTCATTAAAATAGTTCTAGAACTTTCTTTGAGTCTAGACTCTTCAGAAATGGGCAACATGCTTCAGCTGTGTTCATAGAGACCATGTCATATTAAAGGACCTTTTGTACTTGTGAATATTTGTCTCTACAACCTCTGAAAAGTTTAATTTAACTCCATTAAGATGACAGTCTAATTTATAAATCTTGGAAAAGTATAATTTTGGTGATTTCAGATGGGATTAGATGATCATTTTAAATAATGGCCTTTTAACTAAAGAAGTCCAACAGTATTAATTAAAGGGCAGCAGCTTCCTCTGCCAGTTTATTCTGTGCCTCTGACCTTCGTTGACCTGTACACAATCAGGGTGGGAAAATCGTCCCGGGGCTCCAGAGAATTACCCTGAGCTCATCCTCATTTGTTTACATTGAAAAAAAGGAGGGGGGGGGACAAAGGATTAGCTGACCTTGGACAAATCTTATTTTAGGCGGTAGTACCAGAGTCTGTAAATTGCCCAGGTTTATAGTTAAATAGCAAAGTAACAAAGAATGAAGCATCAAGACTTAGTCAGGCACCTGTTTTTAGCCTCTAGCTAGCCCCAGACTGTCCTTTCAGCGCTAACATGTGGTGTGGGAGATTGCTGACGTCAACTCTTCCATATACCTTTGTCAGTCAGCTGGCAAGAGCTCAGGCAGAGTGGCAAAGGAGGACCAAAGAATTTGACAGATTTAAGCCAGCGATTCATGCTCCCATCACCAATATGAGAAAATTGAACAAGGGTGCAGACACTTAGGAAAGCACATTTAGCAAAAGTATTGGTTCTTGTATCTTGAGTGACTGGTGTGCCAACCCCTTCATCCCATGTACCTCCCTCATTTTACAGCATTCAATATCCTGGTGAACGTCGGAGTAGCGCTGACATACCCAATCCTCATCTCCATTGGCACAGTGCTCAGCGTCCCTGGAAACGCAGGTACTGGTACAAAGTGCCCCACGCACTTGCTTTATGCTCTGCCTTGTTTCTTCTAACAATCAAGAATTACGTCTCTTCCTTTGGAAGATGTTTTTATGTATCTCGAGGTGGAAGACAGCAGAGTGCGCAGCAGGATTTAAAGCTGCGGCTACAGAGGCACTGTTTTACTTGGCCGTGGTTTTGGAATTAAATACCAAATGTATCATTTGGGTTTCATGTAATCTCCCTGACGACCTAATTTCGTGGGTATTTTTAGAGGAAGTCCTATGGAAACAAAAGGCATCGCAGCACAGGGCTGTGAAGTCAGCATCACTAATGAAAGTGCAAGCAATGCACAGGGTGTTGGCTCCCCATCAGAGCATCCTTGGGGAGCCGTGTACACTCTCGTAGGGGCTGAGCAAGCAATGCCCAGGGTGTTGGCTCCCCATCAGAGCATCCTTGGGGAGCCGTGGACACTCTCGTGGGGGCTGAGCAAGGAATGCACAGGGTGTTGGCTCCCCATCAGAGCATCCGTGGGGAGCCGTGGACACTCTCGTGGGGGCTGAGCAAGCAATGCACAGGGTGTTGGCTCCCCATCAGACCATCCGTGGGGAGCCGTGGACACTCTCGTGCGGGCTGAGCAAGCAATGCACAGGGTGTTGGCTCCCCATCAGAGCATCCGTGGGGAGCCGTGGACACTCTCGTGGGGGCTGAGCAAGCAATGCACAGGGTGTTGGCTCCCCATCAGAGCATCCGTGGGGAGCCGTGGACACTCTCGTGGGGACTGAGCAGGTGACCCTTCAGAAACAGCCATTTGTCTCACTTCAAGGCCAACAGGAAAATCTATTGGTGTTTTTCTAGGAAGTTTCTAGTGAAACCTGTCACTGAAACTGTCAGGGAAATTAGTTCTCTGGGTGACCGTTCAGTCATTTTGACTTTAAAATTCTGTGGTCCCAAGTCTCTAGTAACCATCTTTCTTTTCTTCAGAACAATTAGTCAGTGTTTATTAAGCACTTTCTATGTGATCAGGGCTGTATACAAGAAAATAAATTACACTGTTGCTCCCTTAAGAAACTTACAGATGAATTTAGAAAAGACAGTACACATGCACAAAGCAGCTAGGACTAGGACCTCAACAAAGAGATTTTTTATTAAGTGTAAAATTGTGTGAGATAGACTCCCAGGGCTATAAGATAGTCAGAGAAAAAATATCAGACAGGAGTGGAGTTGTCAGGAAGTTCATTTATTCATCCATGGATTCATTTATGCAACAAATAACTTCTAATGTCTTAGCACATGTCAGAAGCCATGCCGATACTGGTGACAGATCCTGACTGAGGCGTAGTTTCCACCCTCGAGACCAGGAGAGTAGCACAGAGCCGGAAACCAGAGGAACTGAATGACCCTGGCACAAAGACACAATTGCTCTGCTAGATGATGTTTGCGCAGAATGCGCTGAGCACACAGAGGCGTGGCACTCTTTGCGGGAGCCCTTTGCACAGAGGTCTAAAGAACAGTTCAGCGGAAAGATGTGGGGCGCCCGAGGATATGCGGTGAGGGGTGAAGCCAGGCAACATTGTGAGTGTACTAAGTTCACTTTCTAGAGTTGTTAATTTTAGACTATATGAATTTCACCTCAATTAAACCCGGGAAAAGCACAGCATAATAAGACCAAAACAAGAACAGGTTTGATTATTTAAAAAAAAAAAAAAAAAGCAGCTGGTCCAGTACAGCAGAAGAAAGGTGAAAGCATGCCCGGGAAAAGTGCTTAGAAAGGAAACTGAAGACCTTTCAGAGCCCAGTTGCAGGGACTGAGCTGAGCCTTGAACAAGGGCGGTTCACAGCGAAGGAACAGGACGCAAGCGTAACTAGCGATAGAGAGTAACTGTGGTGTTTGGAAGTCTTGAGATGGTCTCTGGTTTTCAGAGACTCACACAGCCGTAGGCGGGTGTGACGGGTGTGACGGGTGTGGTGACGACAGGTGTGACGGGTGTGACCTTTCCTTCCCTAGCTGTGGACCTCGTGAAGCAGGAAGTGATCTTTAATGTGGTCCGCCTGGCCGCCACCATCATCATCTGTATCGGGTTTCTTTTGATGCTGCTGCCTGAGGAGTGGGACGAAGTCACCCTGAGATTTATCAACAGCCTGAAGGAGAAGAAGAGCGAGGAGCATGCGGAGGACCTGGCAGATGTCAGCGTGCACCTGCGGAGCAGAAGCAGGGCCAACGGGACAGTGTCCATACCGCTGGCGTGAAAGGAAGAGACGTCTGGATGCACATGTGTGTATATTCTGTGAATATAAAATTTTCTCACTACCTGTACACTCAAATGACAGTATCAGCTCTGAGTTTGAATAAACCATATGTGAATATTGCCAACAATAAAAAGTTTACATTTATATGCATATCAAGGAACTAATGTAAATAATCATAATAAATTTTTTATTAAAAATGTATTTTCCTTGTTTTGTTTATCCTACTTGGAAAGAGGACTCTCCAAAGTTCACACAAGTTCATAAAAATATGAGGTTTGGTTAAGTCACAGACTCTTCATCATTTTCTTAAGTATAACTGAGACCTTCTCATTAAGAACTAGGTGCCAAATAGAAAAACCTGTAAAACAACAGAGAAAATAATGACATCTTGAAATTTTCGGGCAAATGGATGGAGCTAGAAAGCATCATATTGAGTGAGTTAACCCAGACCCAGGAAGACAATTATCATTTGTACTCACTCATAAGTGGTTTTTAAACATAAAGCCTACAAATCACAATGCCAGAGAACCCAGACAACAATGAGGACCCTAAGAGAGACATAAATGGATCTAGTCTACATGGGAAGTAGAAAAAGACAAGCTCTCCTGAGTAAATTGGGAGCATGGGGACCATGGGAGAAGGTTGAAGGGGAGGGGAGAGGCAGGGAGGGAGCAGAGAAAAATGTTTAGCTCATTAAAATCAATTTTTAAAAAAAGAAAAGAAAAACCTGTGAAAACAATAGATATTTTACATTTACTTCAGCCTGGAAATGTAAAAGACAGAAAGCCATTAAACAATACCCACAGAATCCTTCTGTACACAAGCCTACACTGGGAATGGCCAGGACATAAAGACAGAAAAGACCCAGCTGAACTCTCCGCATGCTCAAGAAACACACTGACATCTTCACGAGAGAGACATTGCATTGGTAAAGAGGTGTGGAGACCTCACAGATCTCTACAGTCTCTCACCACCAAGTTCCCTGAGAGAATTTTCTATCCTTCCTGTCATTCCACTTTGTACCCCTATTCTTTCCTGAACCCACTACCGTTTACCTTCTGTCCCCATGGTTGCTCTAGAGTTCCCTACTCTCAAGTCGGTAAGGGACTCTCTTCAACAAAGTCATATTGGAAATCCCAACTCTTTACTCACTCAGAAGCAGTTGATAGGATGATCTTCTACCCACTGACCTGCTAAAATAGTCTCAGCTCTTGGACCCACCACCTCCTTGTGGTTATCCTGCCTTTGTCTTCCTAGGCTGGTTCCATTGCCACCAAGGTTCTCTGGTTACACTTCTTAACTTGTCTCCTTTGGGTTCAACTTTTTCCAATGTTGATGACTTAAGAAATTCTTTTTCTGTAAACCAAGTTTGTACTTGGAGCTTTAGATCCATTAGAAACTCTTCATCAGCTCATTTGGACACCTCAAATGTGGCAAATGCAAAGTTAAGTCAATACTCTCCACACCTAGTCCTCTCTGCTTCCTGTCTAAGTTAATGACATCATTCTTTAGCAGCTACCCAAGCCAGGGATCAGTCACCATGCTTGCCTCTTTTCTTCACTGATACCTAACTATCAGCCTTGCCTCTCTGTAACCTTTGTAGAGTGACTTTCTACTACAAATTTGATTCTATCTCCACTCCATAAAATACTTCAGTGGCATCCTATTGTACACAAAATCAGATCTAAAGATTTTGACATATCCTCTCAAGCTCATTGTTGCCTAGCCTTGACTAGTTTATATCGCAGTAATTGCCGCTAGAACGTTCTGTGTTAATGGAAGATATCTACGTCTTCCATACCTGCTAGGATGTTCTGTGATGATGGGCATTGTCTGTATCTGTCTATATAGTCTTTGTTTATGTAGGGATGTATGTAGCCTATCACGCTGTCTGAGACAGTAGCTATGAGTGTCTATTAAAAACCTTGAATAGAGAAACTCTTTTTCCTTTTTATCCATTTACCATGCATTTCCCATTCAGTTACCATATTGGAATCTAAGCAGAGAGCCTACTTCTGTCCCCACTGTCCTATAGTTCCCCTGGACACATGACACTTCCATGGTACTATGCCTCTCGTGGTCATTCAGTTAAGCTGTCTTTCTTATGCTCATTTCTTTCCCTCTCTCAGTGCCTGAAACATGGTACCTTATTTACACCCCCCAGATATTACCTACAGCTGTTTTCCTAAGGAGTCTTTTCTTACCCCCAGTATAATAATGTGGCTTACTTAGCCCCCTTGTAGTAATGACTGCCTTCTTTGTTTTTCAGCTCTCTTTGGCTGTGACAAAATATCTGACAGAATCAACTTAGAATAAGAAAGGTTTCTCAGGGCTTGCTGCTCCAGAGCTCAGTCCACAGACATTTGGCCCTGTTGATCATGGTGGCAGAAGCACAAGATGGAGGAAACCTGTTCACCTCAGGATAGCTGGAAAACAGAGAGGAAGAGTCCAGAATTCTGATATCCCTTCAAAGCCAAAGTTCAGTGACCTCACTTCCTCCAATCTGTCCCATCACCTAATGGGTTTCACTACCTCTCCATAGTGCCCCAGTCTGGAGACCATCAACCATTGCGATGCACTTACTCAAACGCTAGCCCTGTCTATGATCACCGCCAGCCTACTGTTCTGGGTTTCCAGCAGACCAGACCGTGAGCAGGGCTATGTGGCAGTCATGGTTGTGTTCCCAAGTTTTAGCACCTACAGACATCCCGTAGCAGAATACGCACTCAGCTCTGTGTTGGATGTCCTCGTGCCTGAACCGTATGAGGTCAGTCTTAGTGAGGGACACACATTAGCACAGATAATGTTAAGGACTAAAAGTTAGGGACTAAAAGATGACAAGGACACCACGGTCTCATTTTCCTATGCAAGGCTGCTGAACTGATAAAAGGGACTTTGACCCTGGGAGGTTGGTTCTGCCTCCAGCACAGAAGATAATCTGTGCTTCACAGGACATTTAGGACAACAAGGCAAGCATTTACGATCTCTGCCCCCACCACCTTCAAGTTTTCTCAAAGTGTAAGTGAGCCAATCTCCAGGCAAGAGAGAGAAATTCAGAGTGCCTTGTTGGCTGGGTATCATAATAAAAAACTTTAATGTATCAAACCTTTGAATTTCCTGTTCCTGTTGGAGGAGTCACTGCCAGTGTCCTGGCATAGCTACATGACACGTATTAAATCAGATAACGAACATGTTAAGCTCCAGGACATGTTTTTAGCTTTGTGAAAAATAATACAAAGGAAATGTAACTTTGTTAATACATTGAATTAGTTCCTTATCTACGGGTAGTCACTTTGGGCTATTTAAATGCCGCATTGATGGAAACATTGTTCTTGCCTCGTTAAATTACTGTTAAATCCTAGTAATCACTGCCTAACTCACTAAGCTTGTGTAATATACATGACATTTAAAATTGCATTTTGACAACTTTAAGCAGTGAGTTCTTTTGGTCTTTAACACGGTTCCTTTTGAGAGATGTATCCACTGCCCTAAAAAGCACCCATTCAATATACGGTGAGCTCTTAGAACTCAGTCTGTATGGATCCCTAGAACTAACCCAGCTACTTGAAGAAAATATTTTCACTGTGTTATTCACACATTTACTCACTCAAACATTATTGTTATTTGAAATTGGCTCTTATGTGAGATGGTTATCAACTGGTCCCTGCTTTTCTCTAACACTGGAGGCTGGAGATTCCTGTAGTCTCAGCACTAATCTATATCTCATAGGCAGGGAGGTGGGCACACAGTTGCACAGGGAATAGGCTGGGTTGTAGGCGCTTGCTACCTCTGCAGGTAAGCTGTCACCTGATAATTAAAGCAATAGCTTCAAACCTTACTTAGATCACCCTTAGGATTAAAGGCCTCCCCGTTAATTCAGGCACTTGAAAGGAAGGACACCTTTCCTTTTTGCCACTCACGGTCATCATGAGAATCAAAGGTGATGCTGTATCTTCAGTAACTGGGCAAGCAAGATTGTGTCTGTGTTGTGCCTTAACAAGCCAGCAGCTGGATCGTGGAAGACACTAGATAAAGTCAGACTAGCCCCTGCTCAGCAGTCGGAAGCACCTTGCCGAGTTCTCGTTATGGAAACATCTTTCATGTCTATAGTCCCAGAAGGCAATGGCTTCTGTGGATTTACTGAGCGGCCAGTAGAGTTCAGGGGTAAGAGTGCCCATGTATGAATATAACATGCACTTCTTCCAGAGACTATTCTGACAGATGAGTCTAATGGTAGACTCTCCCTGGGCCTCAACTTCACAGTCAGTAAAATAAGACAGCACTGTCACCTGAGATCACTGAAAATTAAAATAACATGTGGAGATCTTAACAGAATGCCAGAGTCAGAAGCAACGACCCTGGTAGGGCTTGTCTGCCTCCCTCTAGGTCCTTGTCACAACCTTTGTGTGCAGCATGGCTCCCAGGCCCATCCTTTGGCCACTGGGCTCACGGCGGGGTGCCCTCACAAAGCCGGGTAGCCTAGTGCTGAGCAGAGAATTTTACCAAAATAAACCAGACAAAAGGCTGGCATAGGGCAAAGTTGGAAGAGGCCAAGCAGGCCCCCGCAGCATTCAAGCCTGGTCCCCGCGGCACTTTGAGTCACGGCATTCATGCCCAGCCAGTGGAACTAATTACCTGACAAAAAGACAGACTAGCAACTTCGGCTCTGAAATTAAAATCACTCCAACCACGTCCTGATCTCTTCACAAACAGATTACAGGCGAATCAATTTTGCTCATCCAGGCTTTCACGCCTGTTAATTTCTTGCAGGCGCTTTGTCAAGATCCAGAGGACAAATGGCGGGGAGAAGGACAATGTCTGAGATAAAAGAGGGTATGATATACCCAGCAGAGCAGTAGATCGTCCTGGTACTTAAGTACAAATCCTCTTTCTTGCGGATCCATAAACCCCTCTCAGAGACATAAAGAGTGTCTGAGGCAGGCCCTGCGGTTTACCTCTGGCAACCAAACAAGAAGGCTGCTCTGCTAACTGTGACTCCCTTTAGTTTCTTGAATTTTCTCCTCCATCCCTGTGGCAACTAGAATTGAAGTAAAAAGAGAAATTATGGTGTACAATCATAGTGCCAAGAGCCCAGAAACAGAAGGGGAGGCACAATTTAATGCTGGTTGGTAGCATGCCCCTAGAACAAAGCAGCTTGCTTGAGACAGAAACAATGAATGCTTCCAAAGTCTAAGGAATTGTAAGAGCAAGGATCCTTCACCTTGGCTCTAAGAATGGATTTCAACAGCTATCCCAAGAACCATGATAAGATTTTCAGAGTAGCGGGAACTTAGTTGCTTTATTCTGGAAGACTAAATTCAGAGACCTCTGTGGATCTCAGGGCACAAGCTCCTATTCATTAGGCACTAGTTAGCCATGTATGCTTCTTGAAATATGCCAAGTGCTAACCGAAACGTGTTGTGCCAAACACTATGGAAGGCTTTGTGTTTTTTCAGGAGAATGCAAGCTGGTTCAATTAGCTTTGTACTCATTAGATATTGAAAGTGTTTTTGAATATATTTGGTTAAGTAAAGTGTATTTTAAAAGCAATTTCATCTGCTTATTTTATTTTTTAGCAATGATGATTAGCCCCAGGGCCTTATGATTGTTAGGCAAGCACTCTACCACTGAGCTACACTACCACTGAACTACACTACCACTGAGCTACACTACCACTGAACTACACTACCACTGAGCTACACTACCACTGAGCTACACTACCACTGAGCTACACTACCACTGAGCTACACTACCACTGAACTACACTACCACTGAGCTACACTACCACTGAGCTACACTACCACTGACCTACACTACCTCTGAGCTACAATACCACTGAGCTACACTACCTCTGAGCTACAATACCACTGAGCTACACTACCACTGACCTACACTTCCAGCCCTGTTTCTTTTTTTAACTATAAAGGAAAGCATTAATTTGGGGTTCACAGTTCCAGAGGGTTAGAGTCCATGACTATCATGATGAAGAGCATGGAAGCAGACAAGCAGGCATGGCGCAGGAACAGTAGGGGAGGGCAATCTCCGAGAGAGAGAGAGAGAGAGAGAACAGAGAATGAGAATGGGGGAGGCTTTGGAACCTCAAACCCTGCACCCTGACACACCTCCAACAAGCCCACACTTCCTAATCCTTCCCAAACAGTCCCCTCAACCACACGTATATGAACTATGGTGCCATTCTCTCTCAAACCACCACATTCCACTCCCTGGCTTCATAGGCTTGCAGCCACATCACCATGAAAAATTCATTTAGTCAAATATCAAAAGTTCCCCAAATCTTTATCAGTCTCAATATGCCTGAAAAGTACAACGTCAGCAGGGCTTGGCAGTGCATGTTTTTATTCTTTAATTACAGCACTCAGGGGACAGAGCAGGTGGGTCTCAGGAGCTGGAAGCCAGCCTTGTCTAACAAGTGAGTTCCAAGACAGTCAGGGCTGTTACTCAGGAAAACTCTGTCTTGAAAAGGCAAAAAATAAAACTGCAAAGTCTCTTCTTAGACATAAGGCAATCCCCTAATTGCAATCCCTTATTAAATAAAAAGGAAACCACATACTTCCAACATACAATAGCACATACTTCTTAATATAATTGGATTTTCTTTTGCTTATCGTACCGATTGTCCAGAGTAGCGCTGAATGGGATTGATGGGAGCAGACACCCCTTACTTGTTCAAGTCTTAGAAGGAACGTGTTCAGTCTCTTGCCGTAATACTATCTGTAATTTTCTTGTATATGTTCTTTGTAAGGTGGGCTCCTTCCATCCTATTTTCTGTGAAATGATATTATAAAAAGCTGTTGAATTTTCTCAGATGTTTCTTATATGTCTTTTGAGAGTTGTGTGATTTTTTTCCTTCATCCTATTGTGACTATATTGATGGACTATTTCACGAATATATTCCCAGAATAAACCACATGTGGCTATAATATTTTTCATTTTGGTATTTGTCTTGCTATTATAACCCAGCCTAGCTACCCTCAAACATGAGCCTCCTCTCCCAGCCTACTAAGTCTCCAATTACAGGTATACAACCACACCTGACGTTTTTAATCCTTGTATGTGTTGCTGTACTTGATTTAGTAATACACTGCTGAGAATTTTTATGGTCATATTTGGGAAATACAGTCATTATTTTTTCTTATAAGATCTTTGTCCTGTCTTGGTATTAGAAGTTTAGAGCAAGTTTAAAAGCACATTTTCTATTAAAATTTGAGTGGTTTTTGTAGAATTCATGTCAATTCTTCCTATTATGGAGAAATTTATTTCTCCATAATATTTTTATTAATTATTTGGGAGTTTCATATCATGAACTCCAAGAACCCTCACTTACCAGTTCTCCCAGGTCCATCCCCCTATACCCTTGTGACCTCTCTCACACAATAATAAATAAATAAATAAATAAATAAATAAAAGAGAAAGGGAAAAAATCCAATTTGTGTTGCTCATATAGTCACTGGAGAATGATAAGAGAAAAAAAAAACCTCCTGATGGATGGTCAGACCCTTGAAAACTGAGTATTTCCTGCCTGGACTCCCACCAGAAGCCATCAGCTGTGGAGAGAGAGCTACCCTTCAGCTCTTTACCACAGTTCATAGGAATTCTGTTCCGTGGCTTTCTGTCTACCCTTGTGAGGAGGAGACGTGCCGCAGAAGCCTCCTCTGTCCCTCTTTCTCGACTGTGAGTCGGCAGTCATCAAACCACGGCAAAAGTAGCCTCCTTGCCCTTCACAGTCAGCGGGAGCACAGATCATGGAGTTCCCCGTGGCTTCTGGCATCAACACATGCCATGGACCTCAGCACAGGCTCTGGTGGTATTACACACCCGGACAGTAACCTGGCCCTCTGCCACTGCATGGACTGTGGACCCCATCAGAGCCCTGGGCAGCAGCACAGAACAAGGACATCACCAAGTCCTCAGGTGGCAGCACAGGCCACTTACATCAACATGGCCCCTGGCAACAGCATAGCCAACAGACATCAAAATCTGGGCCTGGTTCTCTTGTTGAGTGTAGCAACTAGAAATTTTCAAGTCACACAAATGACTCCCATCTGTCGCTCACACAATATTTCTGTGGGCTAGCCCTGCTCTGCCAGGTTAAGGATCATTTATCTCAAGGTTCTATTAGCCGATTTGGGCTGTTATAATGAAATATCTGGGCTTAAGAAACAGCACGGATTTCTGACAGTTCTCAAAGCTGGGAAATCCAAAGCCAAGCAGACAGCTCTTCCGAGTCTGGTGGAGGCGTTTTTCCTGGTTCACAGCAGCAATCCTCTCAGTGTGGAGGAAGGGATGAGCCTCTACCTCTTTCATTAAAGACACCAAGCTTCTTTGTGAGATCAGAATCCATGATCCCCTCCCACAGGGCCCCCTCCTTATAACATGTTGGAGGTTCACATTTTAACATGGGATTCTGAGGAACACAACCTTTAGACTGTCGATGAGGAAATAATGGGAGATGGCAGGAAGGTAGAGCTGCCTTGAAAGAGACAATGGTCTGATCAGAACCTGACAAAATTCACTGAGCTCTCCTGCTGTCAGACAAATGAGCGTTACCAGCCGTGGGCAATGGACGGAAGCGGAAGTACGGCTGATGAAGCTCAAGCTGTTGGCAAACTCTATGAAGAGTCAGCAGTAGATGACACTTGTAAGGCGCGTTGATCTGCCACCCTTCTTGCCAATGCAGCGTGATAGAAATTACCTTGGCGAATGAAAGGCAAAAAGACCCCGTGAGGGTGAGAGCACAAAATAAGAAATGATGCTGGGAAACCTCTTTGACTTTAGATGTGATAATTAAGTTGCAAAAGAGAAGGCGGCTGAATTCCATAGGACGTCATGCAGTTGCAGACTGCTCTGAGGACAAATGCACAAGTGTTTGATGCCAGGGCCTGAAGAGACAGTTCTGTGGCTAGAGCAATACTGCTTTTGCACCTCTGCAAGTTTGATTCCCAGAATCCATGTCACATGGCTCACAACTGCTGGTAACCCCAGCTCTGGAGGATCTAATACCTTTTTCTATACTCCACAGAAAACTGAGTGTACACACACACACACACACACACACACACGCACACACACACACACACACACACACACACGCACGCACTTCCAGACTCATGGCCAGGAATTCTGGGAAAGGGCAGGGTCGGGGCCATCATTGATAAAATAGGTATCTTAGTTACTGTTCTAGTGCTACAATGAAACACTACAATCAAGGCAACTTGTAGAAAAAAACATTTAATTGGAGGCTTGCTTACAGTTTCATAGAATTAGACCATTACCATCATGGTGGGAAGTGTAGCGGCAGCAGGACTAGCGTGGTGCTGGGGCACCATTGTCATCATGGCAGGGAGTATGGGCGTGGTGCTGGAGCACCACTGTCATTATGGTGGAGAATGTGGGTGTGGTGCTGGAGCACCACCTGAAAGCTCACTCTGATCAACAAGTTGCAAGACAATAGAGAGACACAGAGACAAAGAGACATAGAGACAGAAAGATATAGAGACAGAGAGAGAGATGCCTATTGTGACATATCTCTTCCAACAAGGCCACACCTATTCCAGCAAGGCCACACCTCCTAATTCTGTCCAAACAGCTTTCACTAACTGGGATTCAAACATATGAGGTCATGGATAGCATTTTTATTCAAACTGCCACATTTCCCTCCTTAGCCCACATAAGCTTATACCCATATCATAATGCAAAATGCATCTTTAAAAGTTCCCATAGTCTATCACAAGCTCAACAACACTGTTTCAAAGTCCAAAGTCTCCTCTGAGATTCAAGGCAGTCTCTTAACTGTAACCCCTGCAGAATCAAAACTCAAGCTATCTACCTCCAACACACAGAGAATGTGCATTATCATTCCAAAAACAGAGGACAGGGAGCATAAATGAGGAAATACTGGGACAAAGCAAGACAGAAAACCAGCTGGGCAAACTCCAAATAAATCCTGCAACTCCATGCCTGATGTTAGAGGGCTTACTAGATGGCTCTTCCCTTCCAGACTTTCTGACTGCAATATACTTCTCTCTCCTGGACTGGTTCCACGTGGCGTATGTGTTAGATATTGAATCCCTGCTTGCCAGGCTCCTCTGCCATCAATGCAATAAGACAAATCCAACAAAATTTGTAAATCCAGATTTAATAAGCAGGGCAATGCAAAACAGAGCGCTGGCCGGCTGCCCCCAGGAAGGCAGGGATCAGAACATCAGGGCGCATGTGGCATATCTATGGGCTGATCTTAAGTAGCCGGCAGGTGTGGTTCCAGGCATCTCCAGCAGAAAAGAGGCAGGCTTTGGAGAGAGAAAAATAGGGGAGGGGAACAGAGGAGTAGCTTCCACCAGAACATTCCAGACTCTTTGGGTATATGGATGCCAGGAGCTGAGGTGGAACTTCCACCAGAACATGTCTGGCTGCTTCCTGCAGGCATGGGATGCTGTGAGGAGGGAGGGAGAGCCAGTGGGCTCACACTCAGCGGGAGGAATGAGTGGAGAAGCGTGCGGGTGACTACCATCTTGGAGATCTTAGCATCTGTTCCTTGAGGTGATAGAGAAGACAAGTAGCTAAGAGAAAAAATAGATTGTTATCATTAGCTCTATGAACACAGCTAGCCATGGGAAGGGTGATAACTGAACAGAACGGAGAAGTGCCTGGCTGTTCAGAAGAAGCAAGGGTGAATGAGAGAGACACGCCCCACCCCAGTTCCTGGCATCCATAGACCCCAAAGAGTCTGGAATGTTCTGATGAAAGCTCCACTTCAGCCCTTGGCACTCAAATACCCCAAGAGGGGCTTGGTCCTACCTCAACTTGGAATACCAGACCCAACAGAGCCTTACCAACTCTGAGGAGTGGATGGGACGTGGGATGGGAAGAAGTGGAGGGGGGGGGTGAAGCAGGGAACTGGAGCTGGTATGTAAATTTTTAAATTTTAAATTAAATAAACAAAGAAAGAAAAAAGAAAGGGAGAGAGAGGAAAAGAGAAAGAAAGAAAGAAAGAAAGAAGGGAGGGAGGGAGGGAGGGAGGGAGGGAGGGAGGGAGGGAGGGAGGGAGGGAGGGAAAGAAATGTCCTCTGTCAATGATATCACTTTAAAACTCTTTAATTTAGTCTCTGGCAGATTCTTAGAACAAGGACAAAAACTCTTTACCAAAATATCATAAGACCTGTCTCCAGGCCAATTGCTAAAATTCTTTTCCTCCGAGACCCCTGGGGAAGTACCTCCACAGTCTACATTGCTCTCAGCACTGCTGTCTTCCAAGCTCCTGCTGGGATGGCCCATTAGCCTTATGGACAGCATTCAACCACTGCTTTCCTAACCCAACATCCACATTCTGCCAATCATCAGCGTGGTCAGCGCTGTCACAGCAACAGGCTACTATCTGGTACCAACTGTCTTAGTTACTTTTCTATTGCTGTAATGAGATGCCATGACCAAGGCAATTTGTGGGAGAAAGCATTTAATTCTGGGCTTTGTACAGTTTCAGAAGGTTGATCCATTACCATCATGGCAGGAGTACAGAGCAGGAGGGAGGCAGGCATGGTGCTGGACATAGCTGACAGCTCACATCTGATCCTTAAGTTGCAAGCAGAGAGTGATACTTGCCTGGTGTATGCTTCTGAAACTCCACAGCCCACCTCAGTGATACACCTTTCCCAACAAGGTCACACTTATAACAGCAGGGCTACACCTACCAATTTTGTACAGATAGTTCCACTAACCCCGGACCAGGCATTCAAACATGTCAGGCTATGGGGACCATACTCATTCAAATCACAACAGTGCTACAAAATGCCAGAGTGAGACAAAATCTTTGACCTTATCTAAGACAACCCCCTTCATCTTATGTCTGGCATTGCCAGGGGTGTGATGGTTGTTTTACAAAAGCTGTAGATAAATAGTAGCATTTTTTTTCTTCCAGATTAGTCAGTCACATCCACTGTTGGGTTTCTGTTTGTTTGTGATGGGGTCTATGTAGTCCAGCTTTCCTGGAATTGCCTATACAGATCAGGCTGATCTTGAACTCACAAAGTTCCAGATGTTTCTGCTGCCCAAATGTTGGAATTAAAGGCATGCACCACCTCACCAGGCCTATCACTGAGTTTAGAGACCAATCTCTTAGATTTAAAAAGACAAATTGGTGTTTATCAGTAGTACCTCCTCTACCACCATTGTTATGTTCTCTTCTTGAGTGAGGAAAACCAAACTCGGCTATTAGAGATGTGACTGGAGCTTCATTCCAAGCATGAATGTGCCATTACCTAAAGGAAGAATCAATATTTCAATTTTTTTGAAATCAAAATATTACTATATAAGTTTCTCTTTTCCTTTCTTGCCTCTAATCCTTCCTATTCATCTCCATTGCTCACTGTATCTCTCTCAAATTCTTACTCTGTCCATATAATCCTAATTACAGTTTCAGAACCAACTGCTTGGTTTTGGGTAAACAATTTAGGGACATTTCCCTAAGGAAAGCTATTTCTCCTGCTCTCAGTATTCATTAGTTTCCAAAGACAATTTTTTTCTTCTCAGGTTTTTGTTGGGGTTGAAGACTAGACAGACATAGCTACTTTCCTCTCTTAACTTAGCTAAGACATGTTAGTATAAGACTTAGACCCCTCAGGATAGGACAACTATTGAAATAATCTCTGTTATTTGCTAATTACCTTAGACTGAACATTTAGCCTGTGTTTCTTGTTTGATGTTGTTATGTTGGTTGTAGTTCTATTTGGGGGCATATTTTTGCCTTTTCTCTTTCCTGGACAACACTTGATATTTGTTCTTACTGTATATAATTTTGTATTAGGTTTAAAGCCCTCTTATTTAGACAAAAGGGGGAGGTGTTATGGGACTTCATTCAGCTAATAACCTTTTGGGTACCAGCCGATGAGGGTGTGGTCTGAAGTACTATAAGCACAGACAAAAAGCATGCTCTCTTGCTCTCTTGCTCTCTTGACTTGTGTTCTGGATTCTGTTCTCAGCTCTCAGCACCCATAGAGCAGAGGACCACAGTGGCTTTCTAATTGCTATAAGATAATAATAATTAATAATAATCCTTTAATACAGGCTCTCATGGACTTCCTTAATTACACCTACATTTTACCCTCAGCATTTACATTAACACGTTCAGCATTAATCTCCCTTCTCCCTTCCCATTAAAGCCCTCCCTTTACCCACTTTCCCTTCAAATCACTGTACCCTGCTATTCTTCTCTAGTAGAGTATCATTCTTAAAGTGTTCTCTTGCTCAGAAGTAACTGATGAAAGTTTTATACTTTGTAAAAGAATTTTTAACAATATAAATGTCTTGTCTCAAAAAGCCTTCCAATTTAATTTCACCACCTATGTTTTTAGCCAGTGGGGACAGGTAACTGACGAATCCATTGATCAAATAGTCGCTGACTGGCTGGAAAGTCACACTTGGGTTTGGCTCTTGTATTCTTTCCCGAGTGTGAAGTGCAGTATGAATTATTCATGTGCTTTTGGCAGGTGGAGAGAGTTAAATGAATCACCAGGGCTTGCTGCTATTGCTCACACTCACGAAGTCAAACTTGCTGCAGTGGGTGGTAGAGCTAAGGCGGCCCAAACAGACATGATGTCTGGTGCTGTGATTGACTTAGATTCTCCCACACCTGTGACTATTTTTTTTTTCTGGCACACGACTTGTGTCTTTCAACTATAACCTTGCCATGGAGCTCTTTCTTGTAAACCAACGTGGATGTGGAAGGAGATAAACCTAAAACAAAATGGAACACAGTGGTCTTACTGTCAACAAGCAAAGCACTCAGAGTCCCAAAGAAAGTTTAGTTAGTGCTTACTTTGAGTTTGTTTTTCAATTTTTGAAGTTTATCATTCTGTCGCAGAAGAGTTGATCACATTGTGTGAAGATGTGTCTGTTTCAGATCACCTTCCTAAGGCAACTTCAGATTAGTTTAATAAAGAGCTGAATGGCCAATAGCCAGGAAGGAGAAGATAGGCAGAACATACAGAGAGGGGAACTCCCCACCCAGCCTGACATGGAGGAAGTGGAACTGATGGTACTGAGGAGAGGTAATGAGCTATGTAGCAGAACATAGATCAATATAAACAGGTTAACTTAAGTTTTAAAAGCTGGAGCAGCCCTAAGCTAAGGTCAAGTTTTTGTAACTAATAAGATGTCTCCATGTTGTTATTTGGGAGCTGGCAATCCAAAGGAATTCTGACTTTGTCACTCGATGTTCTCAGTCAGGATGGCATTCCCAGTCTTCTCGGTATGTCTCCAGGCTCTCTCTTTGGACACTGGAGCTTGTCCTTAGTCTTTTGAAGTTAATTCCTCATCAGAAGATTTTGCCATTCCCTCCATTTGCACCCTACATCTCTCTTACTACTCCAGATTTTAGGCTCTTCCCACCCTGTCATCTGACTTTCCACTCTTTGCCTCCCCCACATCTTACCTTCACTGGGAATTAAACAAATTATTTGGTTTCTCTGGGCCTCCTAAATGTACAGAAAGAGGAGGGGTCAGTTTATCCCCTCACTATAGTAAAGTACAAGAGAAATGTCTTGAGACACAGGATCTGAATGACAGCTGGCCCTTTTAGCCTCAGTGATTAAATCTAGATCCACACCTAAAGTTAATGCTTTGCTAAGATTATCTACCTCCACACAGTGTTGTATTGTAAGGGTTTACCTATCTCTATAGCCTTTGTACATACATGACAGACTCATTTGGGGATAAACATGAAGATAGACATCTCCATCTAAGGCTCAAGTCTGCTGAGTCACTGACATTCTGAACGTTCTCTTTCAGCCAAGAGAGCGAGCATCTGTTTTCAAGGAGGTGGGCAGAATGAGAGGCTCAGAGTAGGGGAAGCAGGGGAGGAATAGAAGCAACCCCTTTCCAACTTCTAGTTGGATCTTCTCAGCATCTCTACCCTTCCATGGCCTTCAGAGAGAAAAAAACTTAGAGATCAGGGTGACTGAGACTAATGGCACATACCTTTAATATCAGCACTCGGTTGGCAAAAGCAGGTAGATCTCCCAGAGTTCCAAGCCAGTTTAGACCATGTACAGAGTTATAGGCCATGGTATAGGGACATAGTCTATGTCTCAAAAAAAAACTAACAAAATTTTTTAAATGAATCTGCTTCCTTAAAGCAGGCAATGTTTCCATCTCATTAAAAAACAATAGGAAAATTGGTGTGCAGACCTTTCAAAAACGAAATAGAATAAAAATTGCCCTTCTGGTTAAAGACAAAGTTAATGTAAAGTTCTTTAAGTGACCATCATCTTGCCTGTTCTCATCTGCAAAAGAGTGGATACTAGAAACAAAACGAAGATTAACGATTACAGTGGAAATTAAAGTACATGCTATTTGTTTATCTGAAGATGATGGATAATTTTTAGAAGAAAACATGCTGGAAGAAAGAGAAAGATTATCCGGGGATAAGACCGGATGCCTTTGAAGTGATCTGAAGCATAAATTTTCGACCTAAATTTCCGACAGAAAAGCACGTGAACCATAAACCACTGCTGAAGTTGTAACCGAATTCACAGGCCACACGTCCACAGAGGAAAAGACGCCACAGTCGGGAGCATTCCGTAGAGGAAGAGTGTTTTGAGTGTCTTCCACCAGGGAAGCACAACCAGTGAAAAATTGTGGTGGTGTGAGTGGTAAACATCACCACCAGTCGCAAGCCTTTGAACACTTGGTTCCCAGGTAGTGGTGCTGTTTGGATAGGCTTAGCAGGTGGGGTCTTTCTGGAGATAAAGTAAAGTCTGGGAAATACTCTGAGAGCTTGAAGACTTGCGCTGTCACCATTCTGTTCCCTCTGCTTCCTGCTTGTGGGTCAAGTTGTGTGCACTCAGCTTCCAGCTCCAGCCATCAGGCACTCAGTCCATTATGTGGACTCTAACCCTCTGGAACCCTAAGCCCAAGCAAGCAAGCACTCTCTTCTATAAGCCGCCTTAGTCGTCACCACAATAGAACAGTCGTTAAGAGAGCTAGGTTAGGAATTTGCTCACAGAAATACAAGAAATGGTCTTCTACAGTTGCCTAATCAATTCAAAACCCACAGAAACCGCTCTAGGTGGGCCGCTTTGTGGTGACTAAGTCACAGTGCCCATCTTCCCCACCTCACCTCCCCCTTCTTCTTCCTCTCATTGTCTTCCTCTATCTTCTTGTTTCCGTCAGAAGTCTTAACTCACATGCCAAAGCTTATCAACTTTGTGTTTTGCACTTTAATTATACACACTTGATTTCTACTCTCACACCCACTGTCCAAGCTTCTGTTTACATACTAATGAAGACACATGGTTATTCATGTTGTGTATTGTACCTTTACATAGGAGGATGGTGATAACATCACATTTGTTTGTTAAACACACACTAAAGGATGTGCAAGCAAGGGACCCTAAACTTCAAACCCATTAGCATCACTAAAGATCTACGGCTGTCTCTGGCCAAAAGAATAATGAGTTCATCTGTCTCTTCCAAAAGCACTGAGAGATGAAAAATATGAATTACAAAGACGTAGCGCTCTCCTGTGTGTTGAGTATAACATGAAGGGGCTGGTTTGTTTGTGTTTTTCTGTCATGCCCTGTTCCCCAGCTGTTTAGTCCCAGAGAAAAATCACACACAGATCTCTGTAAGTTATAAAGCTGATTGGCCCATTAGGTCTAGCCTCTTACTGGCTAACTCTCACATCTTGATTAACCCATTTTTCTGATCTATGTTAACCATGTGGCTCAGTACCTTTTTCAGTGGGGCAGCTCACATCCTGCTGCTTTGGTGATCTGGGCAGGAGAGGGAGGAATCAACTTCCTCCTCCCCAGAATTCTCCTGTTCTCCTTGCATCTTTTCCACTTCCTGTCTGGTTTTCCCACCTACACCTCCTGCCTGATCAATCAGCGTTTATTTGAAACATGATTGACAGAATACAGACAATTCTCCCACACCAGTTGAGGAAAACAAAGCCAAGGGAAGTCACTAGTTAGTATGAAAAGCAAGCACACTTTCAGTTCAGAAAAATCGAGAGAATGAAACAATCAATTCAATCCTGTGCTGGAAGAAAAGAGAATGAATAACCTAGATCATTTGTTGATTCAGATATTCACTAATGCACTGTTTTACTGAGTACCAAATGCCAGGCCTCATATCCCTAACCTCTATTGTGGGGCATTCAGTGGGCGACTTTCTCCCTAATCTAGGAATAATATTTACTGGGTTTGTTTTTGTTATTATTGTTATTTCTTGTTCTATTAGTTGGCTTTTTCTTGTCAAATGAAAACTATTTCCAATAGTTGGCTCAGTTGGTAAAAGCATTGTTATTCAAGCTTGATGACCTTAGTTCAATTCTGGGAACCCAACTGTGGAAGAGAACACAAACTTGTCCTCTGACCTCCACATGTATGCATGTCTGCCTCCCCACTGGAGACATATCATATACACACACAATAATTTATTTAAATTTTTGAGTAATTAAACTCAGGCTCTGTCTTTCCCAAGACACTCACTTACTCCAAGATTTTGACATGTAAAATATGGATGAAGCAGAGGGATCCATGCTGACTAGCGACCACAGACACATTTCTTCAACTCAAGCCTCACTTCTCAAAGATACCTGACAGGAATTAATCATTGCTTTTTCATTTTTCAGTAGGAAAATTTAGAAACCAAAAAATGAGAAAATTCAGAGAATACTGCTGTATTTTTTCCTATTTCCTGATGCAGTATTTAAAGAAAGAGGTATAGAATTTTGAATCTAGGCTAGCACAAGAGACAAAAGGGGGAGGTTAAATGATTCTCAGAAGATGATAAAGGCAGGCTTAGAAAGAGGCTGGCCAGCATACCAAGCCCTACCACTATCCCACGCAGGAAGCAAAGGCATCTCACTCACAGTGCCCCTAAGACTCCATTTATGTCTTTGCAGATTGCACACCCACTGTTTCTACTCTTTGTTCCAGACAATGAGCAACCGAACAACCTGGCTGCTGCTGTCGGAGTCTGCAATGCAAGACCAAAGACATTTTCTGCAATGTTTGCACAGAGTAATATTGCTCACTTGAGTCTAGCTTTTGCTTTTATTATTTGTCTTAAGATAATAAATTAAGTGCTTCCCAGGGATAATTCTGTAAATACTTTCATTTTCTTGGGGTTTGTCAAGGACATCAAATGAAACCCGCTTTGTCCTGAGGGCCTGGAGTGGAGCTGATGCCATAAGATCTTGAGCTATCACTATCCCAACACAAGGATCAAACACAAGGACCAGCAAGTCCGCTCTTTTGTATGCTCCACACCAATCCCCTGTTCTCTCCTAAAATGATGCTGCAGGAGAGTCAGGATACCCTGAGTTGGTCTTTCTTAATGTACAAAATACTGGCCTTCCCATCTATCAACTTTTCCACTGAGGTGCTGAAAGGACGAACAGATAATTGATACTAAAGCCAAGGTTAGGTGGTTTCTGCTTGGTTTTGTTCGCAAAAGTCAATTGTGTTGCCCTTTCATGTTTTATTTCTCTTACCTGTAACTGGGCTGTAGGACCAGACCAGTGGTTCAAAGACGCCCTCAGAGGCCTGGGAGATAACTGAGAAATGGAAGAAGGGCAGCTTTGGTGTAAAGCAGGATCCAACTAGTTTCATGGGCTAGCTGCCGGTTCCCTCTCCTTCATGAGTCCCAGTGGTCCTTGTTTGCTGCAATGCCCAGATGCGGCAGGTGTGCTGTCTGACTTCCTGGTCTCCACACTGATAGACACTGTAGCCTGTGCCTTTCCTCCTCTTCAAAGTCCTGAGCTGCTAAGCAGAGAAGTCAGGCATTCTTGTAAAGTGCCAGTCTAAAGTGAGGTAAGACCTCACTCAGTAGCCAGACTCTACATCCTACGATATGATCATGGACACCTTGAAAATGCCTCAACCCACCCACAGTGCAGACCTCCATGGCATGTGTGTCATCTCTACAGATGAGTCCAGCCAACTCAGAGTTGTTTGGATTCTGAAATCTTCCTTGCATTGTTCTCTTTTTCAGACAGCATCTCACCACATAGCCCTGGCTGACCCGTAACTCACTGTGCAAACCAGGCTTGCTTTGACCTCACAGAGATCTGCCTGCCTTTACCTCCTACGTGCCAGAATTGTAGGCATTTACCACCATGTCTGATTGTTCGAAGCCTCTACTTTAGCTCACATTATGCTAGACACTAGGCAGAGTTAGGACAGGCCAGGACCACGGGACTTTTAGACAGACATTTGACTGTAACTTGGCCAACCCCTGGGAGGACGCTTAGAACTGGAGCTCATTTTCCAACAAGGCTGCTCTCAGGGCTCTCTGCAGGATTTCCTCACTCAGAAGGGAAACTCAGCTGAGAGATCTGGCCTGAGTAGGGCAGAGAGTCCTGTCAAGGTCATCCTGTCGTGTTATTGCCATAGTGAGATTTGAATTGGAGGCTCAGAATCAACAGAATGCAAAGTCCCAGACAAAATACTGCACCAGGTGGAATGACCGACAAACGCGTAGGCGAAGTGTATGGTTGCCCAGGAAGAGTGGACTCTGAGAGCAGACCACCTCAGTAGACGCCCTGAGCTCTCTCTACACTCCCTTTATGACTTCTTTGGGCCTATTTCTTAAATGGAAAGTTCTTCCAAGGTTGAGTTATGAAAGTTCCTTATACCCTCTAAAAGTACTCCAGAGATATTAATAGGAACAGAGCCTATATTTATGACTTTCCACTGCTTTCTGAGACTCCCAGGAGAGTTTTCCGAGTTGATATTGGAGGTGAGATTTGCCTAACTGTGAAAGTCCGACTAGAGAGTATACAGAAGACAGCTTCAGCCTGGCTGCCTTGCCTGGAATCCTCCCCCTCTGGACTCCCACAGCAAGCGTTACAACCACAGCTGGGTTTCGTGGGCAGTGGTGAGGCCTAAGTGGACTCCACACCCGACTCCAGTCCAGTGTGCTCAGAAGTCTTATAGACACCTGATCGCCACATCCAACAGAATTCAATGGACCTCGAGTCTGGACACAAGGGAACAGTTTCCAAAGCTTCAGGCCACAAGCCAATGCCAGACCTTCTAAGAGCACAAAAGGCACCTGTCACCTCCACAAGCCCAGGAAATGAGGAGTGAATTCCAAGACCTATATCCAATACTACAAATGAGCCTAACTTTGTCCCAGGCCTTGGAAACCGCCAGCTGCTCCAATTGAGGAGAGAAGGATGCTCGGTGCTTCTTCTAAGACTCCTTCTTTGTTCCCAAGATAGAATTAATATCAAAACTTCATTGGGGTAGGTGCTGAGAGCACCTGATTTCTCCTAGGAGAAAATACATGCAGCTGACTTGCAAAGACTTGCCCCAACCCTATCTCGTCCTATTTCTTGCACACTGTTCCTATTTACATTCCCCACCTGTGCACATTCTCCGGGACCCAGTAACCCGGCATGGTTTTCATTAAAGCACGATCGTGTTGCTTCACTTCACTTGCCGTGCCTGAGAGCTGCCCCATGAAAAATGGAAATTTGCAAATTGCAGAAGCAGTTGCCACAGCATCAATGCCAAGTGCATATGTGGTGATAGGAGGAGATATGAGGAGTGAATTCCTCATATCTGAAACCCAGCTGGATTTAATACCCATCGGCAAAGAGGGATGCCACAGGAAGGTGCCTGCTTGGCATGAGGCCTGAAGCTTTGGAAACTGTTCTCTTGCAGAACATCAGAAACTGGGAGATGCTGAAGCTGGTACAGTTAGGGGTGCTTGAGGTTCAGCAGCTTTGAAGACCTGCAGAACAACAAGGAAAAAGTCATTAGAGAAACATGACATTGGGCTGGGGAACCGTGAAAAACAAGGCCTGTCATGCAAGGTTGAGCAAGACAATTTGAGCTGGAAGCTGGTTTGGATTTGGGCTCCAAGGCTGCGAGTGCCACATCAAATGTTCCCTTCCCTGCATCATCTAACTTAAGATAACTGAGTTGCATAGGTCACAGTGTTCTCTAACTCGAGCATAAGCTCCATAAAAGGCATAGATTGTTTGCTGAGTCTTTTCAAAGAATATATCCTCCACTCTGGACCAGTAGCTATCTAAGAAAGACATACTGGATACAGACCTGCAGCATGTAGCTAGCTAGAACGGGAAAGGAACACGGCGTCCTCTTATCTCATCCAGGGAATTTATGGGAACTAACTGAAGAATAACAACATACAATTTCTTCTAGTGGCTAGATTTTTAATGCAAATGTACTTTTAGCTGATGAATCTGTGCTGGCTAGTTTACATCAGCTTGATGCAGGCTGCAGTCATCTGACAGGAGGGAACCTTGATGGAGAACATACCTTCATAATGTCGGGCTGTTGGAAAGCCTGGAAAGTACTTTCTTAATTCATGATTAATGGTAGAGGTCCCATCCCATTGTGGCTGGTATCATCCCCGGGCTAATAGTTGTGGATTCTACAAGAAAGCTGGCTGAGCCAGCCGTGGTGAACAAGTCAGTAAGCAGCACCCTCCAAGCCTCTGCATCAGCTCCTGCCTCCAGGTTCCTGCCTCCAGGTTCCTGCCCTACTTGTGTTCCTCTCCTTAAATGATGAACAATGCTGTGGAAGTAAAAGCAGAACAAGCTCTTCTCCCCCTCAAGTTGCTTTTGGCCATGATGTTTCATCCCAGCAATAGTAGCCTTAGCTAGGACAGTATCCAACTTGCTATAAAAACAGTGAAGGCTTTTGACTTAGTTAGCTTTCCCTGGAATAAGGTCAAACATTTGGATTAATGGAGGATGCAGGATTGAGGAATAGGAAACAAAGGAAAAAATTAACATGAGGGTACAACATTGAGGTCATTGGTGTAGGCATTTGGGCCCAAGGGCATAGGGAAAAGGCCCGTAGAGAAACACTCTGAATGTTTCCCAGAATTGTCTGCCTAATGAATGGGAAGACAGAGTCCAGTCTCTGGCTCCTGATCTTCTTAGCTTCCCATTCCTAATAGTCAGCATCCTCCCTCACCTGACACACACACAGCCAAAGCACAGTTACAAGATACGCTTAATGTCATGACCCTGCAGGCTCTCCTGGAAGGAAAGGGGCTCTGGGATAGAACAGTGAAAATTATGTGCTGATGAAAATAAGCCCCAGTGTGAGGTAGGTTCGTGTTCATGGAGAAATCTTGGGTTTAGCTGCCATGAAATCAGATACAGTCCGGGACTGTGATACAAGACATACGAAGGAATCTGCTAAAGCTGTTTATCACATGGCTTCTCCTTCCCCATCATTGAAACTTTTCCTTTTCTAAGCACAGCGTCCCCAGGTGACTTATTCTAGTTCTGTCAAATACATTTCCACATTCTTAGTGCTTTTATATTGATATTCAGTTTAGAGATTACTGGTTCTCAGTAAGGAGGGGAAGCTTCAATCCCCAGGAAACACCGGGCCATGCCTAGGGACACACTCTGGTGCTTGTAACAACAGGGAAGAGGTGTTATCGCCATGCAGAGCACCGAAGGCTCTTACTATCTGCTTACTATCTGACCTTGCCCGGGACAATCTTCCACAACAAAGATTTTTCTAGTCCAAATATTAGGAGTGCTAAAGCTGAAAAGGCAATGTCAGAACAGCCAAGACATTGCAGGACAAATCATATCATAAAATCATGTCTATTAGAAAATTATATTAGAAAATCATATCAGAAAACCATGGTGCCAGTGCACCTGCTTGAACGTCCCAGTCCTGTCGCGGGGCAGCTTTGACAACAAAACCTCAGAATTCTTTGGTCTGTCATCAGTGCTGTAGCTGGGATGGGTATACAATTTACTTGTGTTCTCCGGGTAAAGTCACACAGCAGGTAAACTGTGCAGTCAGCTTGGTCAGTTTGTGAAGTGCCCTGTGTGGTGTGTGGTTTCAGTTCAGAGTTGAAACGAAGAATGACTGGGAATTGCAAAGACAGAAATGAGAGCATCACCCCTACCCTGTGAAGGTCTTTGGTTCGTTTCTCTTCTTCCGGGATGATGCCCACTCCCCGAGTCCACAGAGATCTCAGAGCACCGCCAAGGGCCTGGCTAAGGGCCAACAGGGAGGTGACTAAGCCGAGGCCCCTGCCTCCTGTATGTCTTCCCACAAATGCTGATTGTGAGGACAGCTGAAAGTGCTTGCCTGGTCCTATTGCTTGTTCATGGTTTCTCTGATCCCCACACTTAACCAGGAGCTCACCTATGTCTCTCCCACATCACTGTGGAAGGCCTAATATCTCTAATAAGTCTCACTGAGAATCTTCTTCTACATAAACCTTAACTGAGATTCCCTTTTAAAAGGTGGACCTTAAGGAAACACAGCCTGCTACAATACAGAGAGAACCAAGAGGTAAGTAATCATCCACCCAGCAGGACACCCCACTCTCTAGGTCCTCCTTACAGAGGCCCAAACCCTGGGCCCCTGTCCCACCTGCCTCAGCTTCTCTAGCCAGCCAGCAGGAGAGTTTCCTGCAGGTAGGCTGCCCCAATAACCCCCATCTATCAGACTCTGCAAGTTACAAGTCCCACCCCACCCCCAAACTCACCTATCCTCCTGCAACCTCAGTGGAACTCTGAAATACAGTCTGCTATAATACAGAGAAGACCAAGAGGTGGGTGACCAGCCACCCAGTGGGATGCCCCACTCTCTAGGCCCTCCATAGTGGGGCAAAACCCCAGGACACCTGCCCTACCTGCCTTGGCTTCTCTAGTCAGCAAATAAGAGTTTCCTGCCTGTAGGCTGCTCCAACACCCCCACACCATCTATCAGACCTTGAAAGCTGCAAGTCCCACTCCAAATCCTCCAAACCCCCTCCCGCCGCCCCGCAACCTCAGAGGAACACTGAAGCACTAGCTGGAACTACCCAGAGAGGACCACAAGAGAGGACCAAGAGAGGAGCTCTGAAGTACAGCTGTGATTGCACAGAGTGGACCAAAAGAGTGGACCAGGAGAGCGGGCCAAGAGAGAGGGCCAAGAGAGACCTCAGTGGCTCCCTGAGACACAGGCAGTGACAGTACAGAGCAGACCAAGAACAGTTCCCAAAGACACAGACAGCCTCTGCAAGGGCTGGACCAAGACGCAAAGACACTGCTGACAGCAACTGAAGGAAGAGCTGGGTAGGCGCCAATGCAATTCATCCAACAACCTAAAAAGCAACATGGTAACACCAGAACCCACTGGTCATACAACAGAAAGACTTGGTCATCCTAATGCAGAAGAAGCAGAAGAAAATGATTTAAAATGTAACTTTAGGAGGATGATGGAGACATTTAAAAAGGAAATGAAAAACTCCCTTAAAGAAATGGAAAATTTGGAAGAAGTTAATAAATCTCTCAAAGAAACACAAGAAAAACAAAAACAAAAAATATTCAAACAGGTGAAGCAAACAGTTCAAGACTTTAAGACTGAAGTAGAGGCAATAAAGAAAACACAAACTGAGGGAATTTGGGATATGGAAAATCTGGGTAAAGGAACAGAAACTACAGAGGCAAGCATAACCAACTGAATACAAGAGATGGGAGAGAGAATCTCAGGTATTGAAGATACTATAGACAAAATCTATTCCTTGGACAAAGAAAACATAAAATCCAACAAATTCTTAACACAAAACATCCAGGAAATCTGAGACACCATGAATAATAGGGATAAAAGAAAGAGAAGAACTCCAGCTCAAAAGCACAGAAAATAAATTCAATAAAATCATAGAAGTAAACTTTCCCAAGTAAAGTAAGATTTCCCTATGAAGGTACAAGAAACTTACAGAACATGAAATAGACTGCATCAAAAAAATAAAAATAAAGTTCCCTTACCATATAATAATCAAAACACAAAGCACACAGAATAAAGAAATATTATTAAGAGCTGCAAAGGGAAAAGGACAAGTAACATATAAAGGTAGACTATCAGAATTACACCTGACTTCTCAATGGAAACCATGAAAGCCAGAAAGTCCTAGACAGATACTATATCTGCCTAGGTAGTATCCTAATATCTAACAAAATACACTTCAAACTAAAATCAATCAGAAGAGATGAAGAAGGACACATTCCTCATAACAGGAACAATCCATCAAGATGAAGTCTCAATCCTGAACATCTATGCAGATAAAACAAGAGCACCTACTTAGGTAAAAGAAGCATTACTAAAGTTTAAATCATACATCAAACCCCACACACTAATAGAAGGAGACTTCAACATTTCAGTCTCTCCAATGGACAGGTCATCCAGACAGAAACTTAACAGAGAAATAAGAAAACTAACAGATATCATGACTAAAATAGACTTTAGCAGATATCTATAGAACATTCTACCCAAACACAAAAAATAAACTTTCTGCTCAGCACCTCATGGAACCTTCTCTAAAATTGGCCACACACTTGGTAACAAAGCAAACCTCAACAGATACAAAAAAAAAATTGGAGTAACCTCCTGTATTTTATCATATCACCATGGTTTAAAGTTAGAATTTAGCAACAACACTACTCTCAGAAAGCCTAAAAACTCATGGAAATTGACAGTGAACTATTGAACCACCCCTGGGTCAAGGAAGAAATAAAGAAATAAATTAAAATCTTCCTAAAAGTCAAAGAAAAATGAAGGCACAATGTGCCCAAAGCTCTGGGACACTATGAAAGCAGTGCTAAGAGGGAAGTTCATAGCACTAAGTGCCCACATAAAGAAAGTGGAGAAATCTCACACTAGTGACTTAACAGCACACCGGAAAGCTCTAGCACAAAAAGAAGCAGACTCACCCAGGAGGAGTAGAAGACAGGAAATAATCAAACTGGGGGCTGAAATCAATGAAATAGAAACAAAGAAAATAATACAAAGACTCAATGAGACAAAGAGATGGTTCTCTGAGAAAATCAACAAAATGGACAAACTCTTATCCCAACTAATAAAAGGCAGAGCAAGAACATCCAAATTAGCAAAATCAGAAATGAAAATGTGGAAATAACAACAAACATTGAGGAAATCCAGAGAATTATTAGGTCATACTACAAAAACCTGTATTCCTCAAAATTGGAAAATGTAAAAGAAATGGGCAATTTTTTTGGATAAATATCATATACCAAAATTAAGTCAAGATCAGGTGAACAAATTAAATAGACTTATAAACGGCAAGGAAAGAGAAGTTGTCATCAAAAGCCTCCCAACCAAAAACAGCCCAAGGCCAGATGGTTTTAGTGCTTTAGAACTTCTAAGAAGAGCTAATACCTATACTCCTCAAAGTGTTCTACATAATAGAAACAGAAGAAACATTGTAAAACTCTTTTTATGAGGCTACAGATACCCTGATTCTTAAACCACACAAAGACTCAACCAAGAAAGAGAATTATAGACCAATCTCACTCATGAACATAGATGCAAAAATACTCAATAAAATACAGGCAAACTGAATTCAAGAAAACATTAAAAAAAATCATCCACCATGATCAAGTAGGCTTCATCCCAGAGATGCAGAGATGGTTCAACATACTAAAATGTATCAATGTAATCCATCATATAAATAAACTGAAAGAAAAAAAACATGATTATCTCATTAGATGCTGAAAAAAAAAACCATGGGACAAAATCCAGCACCACTTTGTGGTAAAGGTCTTGGAGAGATCAGGGACACAAGAAACATATCTAAACATAATGAAAGCAATACACAGCAAGCCGGCAGTCAACATCAAATTAAATGGAGAGAAACTCAAAGGGATTTCACTAAAATAAGAAGCAAGACAAGACTGCCCACTATCTCCAAATCTATTCAACAAAGTTTTTGAAGTTCTAGCTATAGCAATAAGACAACAAGAAGAGATCAAGGGGATTCAAATTGGAAAGGAAGAAGTGAAACTTTTGCTATTTGCAGATGATATGATAGTATACATAAGTAACCCCAAAAACTCTAGTACGGAACACCTACAGCTGAAAAATACCTTCAGAAATGAGGCAGGATAGAATATCAACTCAAAACAAAAAATCAGTAGTCCTCCTATATACAAATGATAAAGAAGCTGAGACAGAAATCAGAGAAATACCACCATAACATTAGTCACAAATAACATAAAATATCTTGGGGTAACTCTAACCAAGGAAGTGAAAGACCTATTCAACAAGAACTTTAAGTCTTTGAAGAAAGAAATTGAAGATACCAGAAAATGGAAAGATCTTCCATGTTCTTGGGTAGGTAGAATCAACATAATAAAAATGGCAATCCTACCGAAAGTAATATATAGATTCAATGCAATCACCATCAAAATCCCAACACAATTCTTCACAGACCTTGAAAGAACAATAATCAACTTCATATGGGGGAAAAAAACAGGATAGCCAAAACAATCCTGTGCAATAAAAGAACTTCTGCAGGCATCATCATACCTGACATCACACTCTATTACAGAGCTACAGTAATGAGAATAGCTCTGTACTGGCATAAAAACAGAGAGGTTGACCAATGGAATCTAATCAAATACCCAGATATCAATCCACACACCTACAAACACCTGATTTTTGACAAAGAAGCTAAAATTACATAGTGGAAATAAAGAAAGCATCTTCAACAAATGGTGCTGGCATAACTGGATATCACCATGTAGAAGAATGAAAATAGATCCATATCTATTCCCATGCACAAAACTCAAGTTCAAATGGATTAAAGACCTCAATATAAATCTGACCACACTGAACCTGATAGAAGAGAAAGTGGCAAGTAGTCTTCAATGCATTGGGCATGTGCACTTCCTAAATATAACCCGAATAGCACAGACACTGAGAGCAACAATAAATAAATGGAAGCCCCTGAAACTGAGAAGCTTCTGTAAATCAAAGGTCAATAAGACAAAAAAAAAAAAAGCAGACTTCCAAATTGGAAAATATCTTCACCAACCCACATCAGGCAAAGGACTGATCTCCAAAATATATAAAGAACTCAAGAAATTAGACATCAAATTTTCATATAACCCAATTAAAACATGGAGTACAGAACTAAATACAAAATTCTCAACAGAAGAATCTCAAAATGGCTGAAAGACACTTAAGGAAATGTTTAACATCCTCAGCCATCAGGAAAATGCAAATCTAAACAACTCTGAGATACTGTTTTATACCAGTCAGAATGGCTAAGGTCAAAAACACCAATGGTAGCTTATGCTGGAGGGGATGTGGAGTAAGGAGAGCACTCCTCCAATGGTGGTGGGAATGCAAACTTGTGCAACCACTTTGGAAATCAGTATGGTGATTTCTCAGAAAATTGGCAATTAACCTACCTTAGGATCCAGCAATATCACTATTGAGCATATACCCAAAAGATGCTCAATCATACTATAAAGACTTTTGTTTAACTATGTTCACAGCAGCATTATTTGTAATATCCAGAACCTGGAAAGAACCTAGATGCTGCTCAACTGGAGAATGGATAAAGAAAATGTGGCACATTTACACATTAGAGTGCTTCTCAGTGATATAAAACAATGACATCTTGAAATTTACATACAAATGGATAAAACTAAAAAACTCCATCCTGAGTGAAGTAACCCAGACCCAAAAAATGAATATGGTGTATACTCACTCATAAGTGGATACTAGCTATAAACAAAGAATATTGAGTCTATAGTTCATGATCCTAGAGAAGCTAAGTAACAAGGTGAACAATAAGAAAAACATATAGAGATCTACCTGGAAAGTCAAAATAGACATGATCACCTGACAAAATTGGGAGCATGGGGATGGAGGGAGAAGAAAGGGTGAATGGAGAAGAGGAGGAGGGAAAGGGAGGGAGAGGAGAATGGGATAGTCATGATGGAGGAAGGACAGATATGAGAGCAAGGAAAGAGATATCTTGATTGAGGGAGCCATTATGGGGCTAGCAAGAAATCTGGCTTTAGAGAAATTCCCAGGAATCCACAGGGTTGACAGTCAGGAATTTTTCTTAATGTGAGTTCTCTGTCAATGCAAAAATCCCAATCAAGCCAAATTACAACAAGCCAAATTAAAAAATATCCAGTTTTGATGGGATTCCTGCGCTCTCAGGTGGTCAAGATTTTGGCGGGTTTGTCCTGACTCTCCTCCAAAGAGGGGTCAAGACTTGGCAGGCACAGGGACGGGGCCTCCAAAAATGGAGGCCTGAGACTGGGGTTTACAATGACTCCAGCTAAGACCCTAAGCGGTAGAAGAGAGGGTGCCCAAACTGGTCTTGCCCTATAGTCAGACTGATGAATATCTCAAATGTCACCATAGAACATTCATCCAGCAACTGATGGAAACAGAAGCAGAGACCTGCAACGGAGCACTGGACTGAGCTCCCAAAGTCCAGTTGAAGAGTGGGAGGAGTGAGAATATGATCAAAGAAGTCAAGACCATGGTGGGGACACCCACTGAAACAGTCTACCTGAGCTAATGGGAGCTCACCAACTCCAGACAGACAGGGAAGTAGCAAGCATAGGACAAAACTAGTCCCTCTAAATGTGGGTGACATTTGCATGGCTGGGGCAGACTGAGGGGACACTGGGAGTGGCACCAGAATTTATCCCTACTCTTGTGCTGGCTTTTTGGGAACCTATTCTCTGTGGGTGATATCTTGTTCAGCCTATATATAGTAGGGAGAGCCTTGGACCTTCCCCAAAGCAATGAGCCTTCCCCTCTCTGAGGAGTGGATACATGGTGAGATGGAGAGGGTAGATGTGGGGAAGGGAGGAGGGGAGGGAGTGGGAACTTGGATTGGTGATGTAATTGTAATGAAAAAATAGTTAGTTGTCTTTTATTAAAAAAATAAAAATAAAATAATTTTTTTTAAAAAAAGTTAATGAGCCAGGCATGGAAAGATGGCTGCAGTAGACATCTGTAATCCCAGCACTCATGTGTGACAGGATGGAGGGTAGAGACATGATGGCCGTGACAAACAATATCAGAACCTATATCAAACAAGATAGAAAGTGGGGACACCCAAGATTGTCCTCTAATCTCTACACTCACGTTAGGACATACATGATGTGCCTGCAGTAACACACACACACACACACACACACACACACACACACACACACACAATTGAAACAAAAGGGAATGTGAGCTGAGGGCTTTAGAGGTTTACATAGCTGTTCAGAAAGGTTCCACGATTGCCCGGAATAATGTCTATGCCCGGAATAATGTCATAGCATAGGAGAATGCTATGTCTCCTGCACCCACAGGGACCCGGAGTTAACACTCTGTAGGCAAGTGTCTTCCTGCAGCTCCCAGAGTCCATGCCTTGAACTAGATCTTACACAGTAAGATCTTGAACAGACTTACTTATTAGGAAGCAAATAATGCAAATTGGAGTGGCTACTCTCACTAACAGACTTAGTAATTCACAGAAGGATTTTTTCATTCTTATGTGTATGTGGCCAATGTGTGTGCACCACATGTATACAATTACCCATGGAGGCCATAAGAGGGCATCAGATCCTCTAAAGTTACAAGCAGCTGTGAGTACCAGCTGCTGCAAAACTTGGCTCCTCTACAGAGCAGCAAGTGCTCTTAACTGCTGAGTTGCTGCTGCCTGCTCTCTACATCCCCCCATATAAGGAGTTTTTAATATTATATGATACAGTAACTTTTAATTTAGCATTTCAGTGGTGCATCTTGCCCAAGGGAGTCAACCATTCCTTTAAACTGGAAGTTGAAACCCTTCCCTCAGCCAGTTTGGGTTCTTTGTGCTCAGTGAATAGTTCCTTAGGAACCAACAGTGAGACCTGAAAGCCGGATTCTCAGGGGTTACAGCAGCTTGGATTCCACGCCATCTGGCTTTCAGATGAATCTTGGCTAGTGGGAGATACTGATAGAAAATTCAAAAAAAGTGGGAGGAAGGACACGGATGTTAGCACTTGATGCCCCTTTGACAATGGAGTCCTTTCCAGAAACTTGTTTTCCATGCCTATATCTTAGAATGTTTCATGTTTTCCTCTAGAAGTTTCAGCATACTTCTTTTTAAAGTTTTTGATCACTTTTGAATTTGATATGGATCTGGTTTTGTTTGTCAATGGTGACGATCTTGTTTCTCTGGTACTGTCTGGTAAAGAAGCTGTCTTCTCTCTAATTCATATTCTTGACATGTTTGTTTAAAATTAGATGGCTGGAACTTGGTGGGTTTACTTCTGGGTCCTGCATTCTATTCCTTGGGTCTAGATGTTTGTCTGCTCTTGTGCCAGAGCCATATTTTTATGTTCAGAATTTGAGATCAGGTATTATGATTTCTGATGAGGCTCCTGGGCTCTTTTATGCTTCCATGTAAATTTTAGAATTCTTCTCAGTTCTGTGAAGAATGTCATAGTATCTTTAGGATCTTTAAGTTTAGGACCATATCACCAAAATAAAGATAATTTTACTTCTTTTTTTCCCTGCAGGTAGAGTTTTTGTTTTGTTTTGTTTTGTTTTTCTTTTCTTATTGCTATAGCTAAGACTTCAAGCTCTATACTGAATAAGAGTGGGAGAAGTGGACACTCTTGATTCATGACACCCTCGTATACTATTAGTTATAGATTAGTTGCATGTGGTCTTTATTATCTTGAAGTCTGCTAGAGTCCTAGTTTCTTTGGGCCTTTTGTCATGAAGGAATGTTGGACTTGGTTGAAGGCCTTTCCTCCTTGATTAAAATGATCACATGATTTCTGTTAAGACTATTTATGTACTGTATTATGCTTACTAACTTGGATATGCTAAACCATCCTACACTACAGGAATTAAACCAGTTTGATCATGGCATATGACTTCTTAGTGTGTTTATCATATTTGTTTGCAAGACTTTCATGAAAATTTTTGTTCTGTTAATCAGAGAAATTGGTCTATAGCTTTCTCTCTGTTTTGTCCTCATCTAGTTTTAATATCAGAGTAATGTCAGATTCCTAGGATTGGTTGGCCATTGTCTACTTCACAGAGCAGGTAGAGGAGCACTGGGGTAGGCAAGGGACAGATGGAGGAGCACTGGGGTAGTCATGGGGCAGGTGGAGGAGCACTCGGGTAGTCATAGGGCAGGTGGAGGAGCACTGGGGTAGTCATGGGGCAGGTGGAGGACCACTCGGGTAGTCATGGGGCAGGTGGAGGACCACTCAGGTAGTCATGGGGCAGGAGCACTGGGGTAGTCATGGGGCAGGAACACTGGGGTAGTCATGAGGCAGAAGCATTGGGGTAGTCATGGGGCAGGTGGAGGAGCACTGGGGTAGTCATGGGGCAAGTGAAGGAGCACTGGGGTAGTCGTGGGGCAGGTGGAGGAGCATTGGGGTAGTCATGGGGCAGGTGGAGGAGCACTGGCGTAGTCATGGGGCAGGAGCACTCAGGTAGTCATGGGGCAGGTGGAGGAGCACTGGGGTAGTCATGGGGCAGGAGCACTGGGGTAGTCATGGGGCAGGAGCACTGGGGTAGTCATGAGGCAGAAGCATTGGGGCATGGGAGAGAAGCACTACTTTAAGTGGTAGAACTTGGAAGTGAATCTATTCAGTTCCTGGTTTTATTTTGTTGGAAAATTTTATTACTGCCTCAATTTTGTTGATTTGTGGATCTGGTTAAGTTGTTTATAGCTTCTTGATTTGATTTCTGTAAGTCATGTGTGTCTATGAGTTCATGTACTCCTTCTGAAATTCCCAGTGTTTGGGAACTGTGCATTTTCAAAGTATCCTCTAATTATTCTCTGTATTTTATAGATAACCTTCTATTCTTATCATTTTGGGTCTTTTTTTCCTTTTTGGTTAATTTTACTAGGCATTTGGTAGCCTATTTTTTTTTGAAAGAACAAATTCTATTATAAATTTTATGACTTTTTCTTTGTGTCTCTATCTCACTAACTTTCTTGTCATTTACTGATTTGGGGGTTCTTGCTTCACTAGAACCTTGAGGTACCTCATTGGCGACTGTTTATATCATAAAAAATTGAATTTCTATTGATTTTTTTATCATTGCTCATATGGCATCTATAATTTTCTCTCTGAATTCTGCTTCTGTTCTCTGTGTTTGTTCTCACCCATAGTTTCTGTATTCTCTCTTTGTATTATTTCACAGATGGAAAGCATTCTCTTATTTGTTTCTTTCAGAGCAGCAATAGGTTAGAGTGTTTACCTTGTTGCTTTGTTTCCATTTCTGCCTCAATAGTCAATGCTTTGTGAAAAATTCTGATGATTCTTATCTACCCGTTCTTTTTTCTTTTCTTTTTCTGTTTTTGTTTTTGTTTTTTTTTTTTTAAACAGGGTTTCTCTGTAGCTTTGGATCCTGTCCTGGAACTAGTGCTTGTAGACCAGGCTAGCCTTGAACTCATAGAGATGCACCTGCCTCTGCCTCCCGAGTACTGGGATTAAAGACGTGCACCACCACTGCTCTATTTACCCATTCTCAAGATGAAGGAGCACAAAGGAAGCATGACCCTGCCAACACCTCAACGCCAAGTTAAATGCCTATAACTGTGAGGTAGCAAACTCCTTGTTGTTTGAAATGTGTGCACTTGCCTATTTTTTAGGATGTGTCTTGTGAGCTGTGCTCTTCTTCCTGGAAGATGGTGAGACCAGGTAATATCACTCAGGAGTGTCGAGATCAATGTCTCATGCCTTTTCTCTCAAGCTGGCTAGAATACCCAGACAGGGGTTCCTTGTCTCCTGCCTCAAAGAATTTTGAACTTTGAGTACTTTTCTGGGAAGGGAACCAAAACTTCAGCATTCTAAATACAAGCGTTTCTCTGAACTTGGTAGGACCCCACTACAGCCATGTTGCAGAGGATGAACCACTAATCTTTTCTTGGGTTAGGCTAAATTAAAGAAAGGCAGCCAGGGTTTTAACTACCTCAAGAAGATTCCAATTATCCTTCTCTTTAACCCTTTCTTTACTACCATTTCTTAGTGTACCTTTCTGCCTTTATAAAACATACTTTTACAGCCATCATTGTGATGTTTCAGACAGGAAGTATGGCAAACACATGCACACAATTCACTTTTCAACTAGAAGTCACCATCAACGTTTGTTTTTTTCTATCATTTTTCTGCCATAATCTTGTCTTAAACTCCATGCAGAAAAATAAAAAAAAATGACAGAAATTCTCATCATCAATATTTTCTAAATATAATTCATATCAGGGATATGATAACATTTTTAAAGAAGAAAAATGATTCAGACTTAGTGATAGATTATTTATAAGTGGTAAATAAATTAAGAAATCAGATGTAGTGCCAAGATTTCTCGTCTGGGTTATTAGGAAAATGTGGTGTCATTTACAGAGATAAGGAAATGGGGAAACGAACAGATGGGCTGGGATCACTAACAGATGGTCCTATTGAATTTAGACATATTGAAACTAAAATGATGGGTAGCAACCAAATGGAGATGTTACAGGGACAACTAGAAATGTATTAATGGAGCACAGAGAAGGTGAGGACTGGGTGTGTAGACGTGAGAATAAACTCTATTAGAGTTTACTAAGCTAAGTTACAGGAGGTAAATATTGCAAGTTTGGGTGCTTAGGAAACATAGCAGAATGAAGACCTAGAATTGAATACTATCAAAGGAAAATAACAGATATATTTAGAAATGGATAATGATTAATATTGTGTGCAAATGTAGACTACCAATGTGGAGGTTTGGACAGCCACTGGGCTAGAAAGAGGCTGAGTCCAGGACAAGAGGCCCATAAAGGGTTGCTTTGGAAGCTATGAGGTCTGGACTATCGTCAGATCTGCAACACCAGAACACTAGGGGTAAGGACTAGTGGAAACCAAATCCAGCAAGCCCAGGCTGGGGCAGGGTTCAAGAACAGATGAGCTGAAGTTGACGAGATGGCTCCGCAGTTAAGAACACTGGTTGCTCTTCAGAGGACCCAAGTTCAAGTCCCAGAACCCACATGGTGACTCACAGTGGTCTGTAACTCCAGTCCTAGGGGATCTGATGACCTCAGGCACCAGATACACACATAGTGTACAGATATACATGCAGACAAAACGTCCACACACATGAAAGTAAAAATTAAAGAACTGAGGAGTGTCTCCCATTAGTGTAGTGCAGGAGAAGAGAAGCAAGAAGTTGGTGGGGGTTTCAACGGGCAGATAGTGGGGAAAGTGGGCTTCAATGAGCCATGTTGCAGCAGAATCACGTAACAGCTCCCTGCTCTGTGAGCACGCCTCAATCTAAATCTGAGCTGAAAGGTGACAGCTGCAAACCGTTAAATAGAAATACTCTATGGCTCATAAAGTCAGTCTTGGTAGATAGCCTAGAAAACATCCACACTTGTGTATAAAAAATAAATATGCAATATGCTCATGATACTTTGTTTTAAAAAGGAAAAAGGGAAAGGGGAGGAAAGGAAAGGAAAGGAAAGGAAAGGAAAGGAAAGGAAAGGAAAGGAAAGGAAAGGAAAGGAAAGGAAAGGAAAGGAAAGGAAAGGAAAGGAAAGGAAAGGAAAACCAACCTTAAGGGCAGCCAGAGAGAATGAATCCAGTATGTGTGCATGCTGAAAGAAGGCAAGGCCATACAGGAGCTGGAGATAGTTCTCAGTGACTGCTGCGGAAAGATTCCCCCACTAACAACATCGAATGGAAGAGTGGGAGGAAGGGCCACTTGATTACCAGCCACATGGAACTCATTCTGTGTTTCAGAGGGTGGTCTGTCAAACATGGTAGGGTTCTAGAGAAGAGAAACCCAGCAAATGGCAATGGATCCTTACCCTTTGACTTTTTGAATTTTACAAAGATACCAAGCCAGAGAGAAACTAAAAATGAGCACACCAAAGGAAGTCGTCACTACCTTCATGGGAGTGCTCCCAGATGAGCACTAATGGGGGGAGGGAGATGGGAAGGTAAGAGTGGCCATGCTTTCTGGAACCAATAACTGGCCCTTTGAAGACAGCAGGTGTGAATCCTCAATGTAAACTTGACTGGACTCACACAGGAGACACACAGACACACCTTTGAACATGTCTATGTTGCTCTGCCATTTCCAGAGAGAGATTTAATGGAGGCAGGAAGAGTTTTCCTTTGTGTGAACAGTGCCACGCTATGGGCTGACTCCTAAACTGAATACAAAGGAGGAAGTGAACGGAGCACCACTCTGCTTCCTAACTGTAGACCAGGCTTGGTTACCACTTTGAACACTCACTGCCATGATTTCCCTGTCATGAGGGACTGTGGTCCTCAAATCATGAACCAGAATAGGCACTTCCTCCCGGAAGCTGCTTTTGTGTCAGATATTTGATCACAGCAATGAGAAAAGCTATCACAAAAAGGCAAAATAAAAACTTGATAGACAAACCGAGATCTGAGTATATTTAAAACTGATGACGTCAGTCAGAGAACAGGATAAAGAGCTGTGGGTGTGTAGACTGTTAGGGATCAAAACATCTCACAGGCTCCCTTTTCTTCTTATTGTCCAGCCTGGGAGGGTGAAGCCCGAGCGTGAACCACAGGTCAGTGTTGTAAGGAGGGGCCGCTTGTTTGTCCCAGCCACTTGGCTAGCTTACACCCAAAATAACCACACAGAAACTGCATTAATTAAATCACTGCTTGGTCCATTAGCTCTAGTTTCTTATTGGCTAATTTTTACATCTCAATTTAACCTATTTCTATTAATCTGTGTATCGCCACATGGCTGTGGCTTACTGGCAAGATTTTAACTGGCGTCCATCTCAGGTGGGGGATCCATGACTTCTCTGACTCTGCCCTGCTTCCTCCCAGCATTCAGTTCTGTTTTCTCCACCTACCTAAGTTCCACCTTATCAACTAGGGCCAAGGCAGTTTCTTTATTCATTAACCAATGAAAGCAACACACAAACAGAAGGACCTCCTACACCAGGTAAGAGCTTGATTAAACCCAGACTTCATCTTGAGAGGCATAGGAATTCTTTGAATCATTATCTCCTCATCCTAGCAATAGGTGTCAAAGCTTAACAGATCTGCAAGACTTTATTTCTTATAGTATTATCATTATTAATGACTTATGAGCAGCCACCATGCTAGTCTCTCCTCTACACGCTTCACCCCCTGACTTAATCTTTATAATAACCCTAAAAGATGTACTCTTCTAATTAGTCTTTAGTACCCTCAGAAGCGCAGAGGTACACAGCCAGAAAGCATTGGCACTTGGGTCATCTCTGCTCCTGGATCCAAGGTCTTCATCAGTTACTGCCTCTAACTCAGGTCACAGGTCACATGACTCACATGATACAATGACTTGTGTGGGTAAGAGGTGAGAAAATGAATAACTCGCAGTGCTAGTAGAGAAAGAGATAGCTTTAGACACATGCTTCCTGGTGTCACCGTCATTCATTCCTGTCCACAATGCTGCACTAGTTACCCTGAAAAACAAAAAAACCCAGGATAGCCAAAACAATCTTATATAATAAAGGAACTTCTGGAGGTATAACCATCCCTGACTTCAAACTCTATTACACAGCTACAGTATTGAAAACAGCTTGGTACTGGCATAAGAACAGAGAAGTCGACCTATGGAATCGAATAGAAGACCCAGATATTAACCCACAAACCTATGAACACTTGATTTTCGACAAGGGGGCTAAAGGTATGCAATGGAAGAAGGAAAGCATCTTTAACAAATGGTGCTGGCAGAACTGGATGTCAACCTGTAGAAGAATGAAAGTAGATCCATATCTATCACCATGCACAAAACTCAAGTCCAAATGGGTTAAAGACCTGAACATTAATTGGACCACTTTGAACCAGATAGAAGAGAAAGTGGGAAATAGTCTACAAGATATAGGCAAAGGAGGTCACTTCCTAAGTAGAACCCCAGTAGCACAGACAATAAGAAAATCAATGAATAAATGGGACCTCCTGAAACTGAGAAGTTTCTGTAAAGCAAAGGACACCGTCAGTAAGACAAAAAGGCTACCTTCTGACTGGGAGAAGATCTTCACCAACCCCTCATCAGATAAAGGCCTGATCTCCAAAATATACAAAGAACTCAAGAAACTAGACAATAAACCTCTAATTAACCCAATTAAAAAATAGGGTGCTGATCTGAACAGAGAATTCTCAACAGAAGAACTCCGAATGGCCAAAAGACACTTAAGGTCATGCTCAACATCCTTAGCGATCAGGGAAATGCAAATCAAAACAACTATGAGATACCATTTTACACCGGTCAGATTAGCTAAAGTCAAAAACACCAATGATAGCCTATGCTGGAGAGGATTTGGAGAGAGGGGAACTCTCATCCATTGTTGGTGGGAATGCAAACTTGTGCAGCCACTGTGGAAATCAGTGTGGCGGTTTCTCAGGAAACTGGGAGTCAATCTTCCTCAAGACCCAGCAATTCCACTCTTGGGAATATACCCAAGAGATGCCCTATCATACCACAAAAGCATTTGTTCAACTATGTTCATAGCAGCACTATTTGTAATAGCCAGAACCTGGAAACAACCTAGGTGCCCCTCAATAGAAGAATGGTTAAAGAAGGTGTGGAACATATATACACTAGAGTTTTACTCAGCAGCAAAAAACAATGACATCTTGAATTTTGCATGCAATGGATGGACATAGAAAACGCTTTACTGAGTGAGGTAAACCAGACCCAAAAAGAGGAATATGGTATGTATTCATTCATAAGTGGATTCTAGCCATAATTAAAGGTCTTTGAGCCTATTATTCGAGATCCTAGAGAAGCTAAATAAGAAGGTGAACCTGAAGAAAATCATGTACTTATCCTCCTGGAGATTGGAAATAGACAAGAGTCCCAGGTAACCTCGGGTGCATGGGGGGTGGGTGGGAGGGTTGTTGGAAGGGGAGAGGGTTAGAGAGAAGGGAGTAGGGGAGGAATGGGGAAAACTCGGGGGACTGAGATGGGGGAAGGGAGGAAGGATGTATATGGGATCAGGGAAGAATATATCTCAACTAAGGGAGTCATTTTAGGGTTTACAAGAGACTTGATTATAGATGGGATCCCAGGTCCAAGGAGAGATCCCAGATTGTTCTCTGGACAGAGGAGAGGGTGCCTGAACCGGCCTTGGCCCATAACCATACTGATGAAGATTTTGCTTATCACCATAGATCCTTCATCCGACGATGGATGGCGATACAGACGGAAACTCACATTGGAGCACCGGACTGAGCCCCCCATGGTCCAAATGAGGAGCAGAAGGAGGAAGAACTTGAAAAAAAAACTCAGGACTGCGAGGGGTGTGATCACCCACTGATACAAGGGGACTGATCTAATGAGAGTTCACCAAGGCCAGTTGGACTGGGACTGAACAAGCATGTGATCCAACCAGATTTTCTGAATGTGGCCAGATTCTCTGAATGTGGCTGGCCCGGAGCCTTTCTGAAAAGCCATTGACAATGACACTGGGACTTGTTTCCTCTGCATATACTGGATTTTTGGGATCCAGTCTGTTCGGATACTCACCTTCCTGGACCTGGAGGGAGGGGGGAGGAACTTGAACTTCCCACAGGACTGGAAGCCCTCACTGCTCTTAGGGATGGAGAGGTAGGAGGAGGGGGAGGGGGGAGTGGGAGGGTGGTGGGAGGAGGAGCGAAAATGGAAACTTTCATAATTTAATAAACTTTGAAAAGAAAAAATAAAAAAGAAAAAAAGCTACTCTTTTGGCAAAGATCAGAGCTGAAGCAACAGAATGAAACTTTTCCAAGGGCAAAATGGGACCTTGGTGCTTAAAGATCAAGCCCATCCAAACACATGTTCTGAGTTCTTTTGTTCTTTAAGAATTGGGCTAAATCAAATACTGCTTGACTTGAGGGAATGAGGGGGTCTGAGGCTAGTTACCACTCTGATTGTGAGAGAGTATTTCACCCAGCTTCCTGGTTGCAGCACTATTGATACATGTAACAGTGTGACGGCAGTTCTCTATGAGTGTTCAGAAACATGACCCAAGAAGTCTAGACTAAGCTGGCGTCCCAGGAGGCTGGTCGATTCCACACAGGAACATCTGGAAGTCTCTTAACAACTGTGGAATGTGCTGACACATCCTTTCACCTTCTGAGCAAGGAGGTCGCTAGTTCAAAATATGTGTCCTATTCCACAGTCTCAGTGGATGAAACAAGGGGGGAATGAAATGTGTGCTGAGCGTTCGGGGTCAGCCTCGGGAAGGGAAGCCATCCACCTGTCTTCCGAGGATGGAGATGCCGTATTCTTTCTGGCACATTTCCTTGGCATGGAATTTTACTTCTTAAAGGCAAAGTTCTATACCAGAAAATGGAAAGACCTCCCCTGCTCTTGGATTGGGGGAATCAACATAGTAAAAATGGCAATTCTACCAAAAGCAATCTATAGATTCAATGCAATCCCCATCAAAATCCCATCAAACTTCTTCACAGACCTTGAGAGAACAATAATCAAGTTTATATGGAAAAGCAAAAAACCCAGGATAGCCAAAACAATCTTATACAATAAAGGAACTTCTGGAGGCATTACCATCCCTAACTTCAAACTCTATTACAGAGCTACAGTATTGAAAACATCTTGGTATTGGCATAAGAACAGAGAAGTTGGCCTATGGAATCGAATAGAAGACCCGGATACTAACCCACAAACCTATGAACACCTAATTTTCGACAAGGTAGCTAAAGGTATACAATGGAAGAAGGAAAGCATCTTTAACAAATGGTGCTGGCAGAACTGGATGTCAACCTGTAGAAGAATGAAAGTAGATCCATATCTATCACCATGCACAAAAATCAAGTCCAAATGGATTAAAGACATCAACATCAATCTGTCCACTTTGAACCTGATAGAAGAGAAAGTGGGAAGTAGTCTACAAGATATAGGCACAGGAGGCCACTTCCTAAGTAGGACCCCAGTAGCACAGACAATAAGAGAAACAATGAATAAATGGGACCTGCTGAAACTGAGAAGCTTCTGTAAAGCAAAGGACACTGTTAGTAAGACAAAAAGGCTGACTTCTGACTGGGAGAAGATCTTCACCAACCCCTCATCAGACAAAGGTCTGATCTCCAAAATATACAAAGAACTCAAGAAACTAGACACTAAAACTCTAATTAACCCAATTAAAAAATGGGGTACTGATCTGAATAGAGAATTCACAACAGATGAACTTCGAATGGCCAGAAGACACTTAAGGTCATGCTCAACCTCCTTAGCGATCAGGGAAATGCAAATCAAAACCACTTTGAGATACCATCTTACACCTGTCAGAATAGCTAAAGTCAAAAACACCAATGATATCCTATGCTGGAGAGGATGTGGGGTGAGGGGAACACTCATCCATTGTTGGTGGGAATGCAAACTTGTGCAGCCACTGTGGAAATCAGTGTGGCGGTTTCTCAGGAAACTGGGAGTCAACCTCCCTCAGGACCCAGCAATTCCACTCTTGGGAATATACCCAAGAGATGCCCTATCATACTACAAAAGTATTTATTCAACTATGTTCATAGCTGCACTATTTGTAATAGCCAGAACCTGGAAACAACCTAGGTGCCCCTCAATAGAAGAATGGTTAAAGAAGGTGTGGAACATATATACATTAGAGTTTTACTCAGCGGTAAAGAACAATGACATCTTGAATTTTGCATGCAAATGGATGGAAATAGAAAACGCTTTACTGAGTGAGGTAACCCAGACCCAAAAAGAGGAATATGGTATGTACTCACTCGTAAGTGGATTCTAGTCATAGTTAAAAGGTCTTTGAGTCTATAATTTGTGATCCTAGAGAAGCTAGATAAGAAGGTGAACCTGAAGAAAATTTATATAGTTATCCTCCTGGATAATACAACTAGGCAAGATTGCCAAGCAAACTCAGGTGCATGGGGGGTGGGGGAGTGGAAGTAAGGGAAGATGGTTAGGGAGAGGGGAGAGGGCGAGAATTGGGGATGGCTTGGGGGAATGGGAGGGGGGAAGGAGGAAGGATGGTTATGGGAGCAGGGAAGTTTATATCGCAACTAAGAGAGCCATTCTAGGGTTTGCAAGAGACTTGATTCTGAAGGGGTTCCCAGTAAAAATTAAATAAATAAATAAATAAAAAGAAAAAGAAAAAAAAGAAAAAGAAAACGCTTTACTGAGTCAGGTAAGCCAGACCCAAAAAGAGGAATAAGGTATGTATTCACTCATAAGTGGATTCTAGCCATAATTAAAGGCCTTTGAGCCTATTATTCGTGATCCTAGAGAAGCTAAATAAGAAGGTGAACCTGAAGAAAATGCAGGTAGTTTTCCTCCTGGAGATTGGAAATAGACAAGAGTTCCAGGTAACCACGGGTGCATGGGGCAGTGGGAGGGTAGTTGGAAGGGGAGAGGGTTAGAGAGAAGGGAGCAGGGGAGAAATGGGAAATGCTCGGGGGACTGGGAGGGGGGGAGGGAGGAAGGATAGATATGGGTTCAGGGAAGAATATACCTCAACTATGGAAGTCAATTTAGGGTTTACTAGAGACTTGACTGTAAATGGGATCCCAGGTCCAAGGAGAGATCCCCAGATTGTTCTCTGGACAGAGGAGAGGGTGCCTGAACTGACCTTGGCCCATAACCATACTGATGAATATTTTGCTTATCACCATAGATCCTTCATCTGACAATGGATGGAGATAGAGACGGGGACCCACGTTGGAACACTGGACTTAACTCACTAAGTCCAAGCGAGAAGCAGAAGGAAGAAGAACGTGAGCAGGGAGGGCAAGATCAGAGGGAACCTTCATCCGGCAATGGATGGCGATGCAGACGGAGACCCACATTGGAGCACCGGACTGAGCCCCCCAAGGTCCAAAGGAGGGGCAGAAGGAGGAAGAACATGAAAAAGGAAATCAGAACCGCAAGGGGAGCGATCACCCACTGATACAAGGGGACTGATCTAATGAGAGTTCACCAAGGCCAGTTGACTGAGACTGAAGGAGCGCTTGATCCAACCAGATTCTCTGGAGGAGGCTGGATTCCCTGAATGTGGCTGACCCGAAGTCTTTCTAAAAAGCCATTGACAATGACTCTAGGACTTGTTTCCTCTGCATATTCTGGATTTTGGGGGATCCAGTCTGTTTGGATGCTCACCTTCCTGGACCTGGAGGGAGCGGGGAGGAACTTGAACTTCCCACAGGGCAGGAAACCTGGACTGCTCTTAGGGATGGAGAGGGAAGAGGAGAGGGAGTGGGGGGAGTGGGAGGGTGTTGGGAGGAGGGGCGAAAACGGAAACTTTTATATTTTAATAAACTTTAAAAAAAAAGGCAAAGTTCTGCTTCCAGGGAGGTTTTCTTCATAGGGAATAACTCAAAGGCTTCACTAGAGGCCACACCACTGTGTGGTGATGAAGACGATTACAGACTGACTGCTGCAAAGCCAGACGGTCGCTGTTCTTCATTTGTGCTATGATGAAGTCACTGGCAGCTTGATGAGAATCTAGAGATTCTTTTTTTTCTCTATGTTATTCTGAAGAGTTAGCGCTAAGTAGAAACCAAGAGTTCTTTCCTAAGGCAGATGAGAGAATAAGGTATCAAATTCTTCAAAAAAAAAAAAACACGTAGGGGAAACTTTAGAAGTTGGGTTCTGGATTAAGTGTAGAGAGGGATGGAAGGGGGAAGGAAAGGAGAGAGGGAGGGAGGGGGAGAGGGAGGGCAGGAGGGAGAGAGAGAGAAAAAAGGAGATCACATAAAGGTAAGAGAGTTCATTATCACTGCCCTTCAAGTATTTATGGTTTTCCACATGGAAACATAGAGAGAGCTGACCTGTTACACCCATAACTTTCCTGTTCACTCCTGGCTGTGTGACTCGGAGTAGATGACTTAATCCCTCTCAGTTATCATTGCTTAATGTTAAAGTGTTACAGTTGTTAACAAAGACAGGATTGCCATCACATCACTAGTATAAAAGTTAAACAAAAACATGTTATTGCTGGGTCTTGAATGTCTCCCAAAGACCACGGTTGAAGGCTTGGCCAATGACTAATGGCACTGCTGCGAAGTAACGAGAACTTTAGGAGATGAGGCATAGCCCAATCGTTGGGCCATTAGAGGTACACTTCTTGAAGACAATGTTAGAATGTGCCCCCCCTCTCTTCCTCTCTCTCCACAGAGTGAACAGCTGTCCCCTTTCTTATGCCTACCCCTTACCACAAGGCCCAGGCAATGACACCAACTGCCATAGACTGACGCCCTGAAACTCGGAGCCAGGCTGACCCTTCTGCCTCTTAAGTTGCTTTCATGTGACATGCTGAACAGTGGAAACTTAGCACCGTGTGTGTCTAAAGCCTGTGTAGACACCCAGTGCATAGTTGGAGTGCTATATGTTGGGTGTTATCTGTTGTTGCCATCATTTTAAATAGCCAAACACGAATGAGAATCACTTCAGCCGTGGATATTTTTAAAGGTGAAAGCTGGGTTTACAAATATGTATGTGGTTTGAAGTGCAATGGCCTCCAGTGAGACCGGAAATTGTCTAAAGCGTTTGAAAGCCCTAGATCTAAAGTTCTCCCAAGTGAAGGCCTGCCCTTCTGTCATCAATGCCTATGTGCTGTAGACCTGCCTACACGCCGTCTGTCCTAGGCCCACACACGCTTCCACCAGGCTCTCTCCACTGCGCTCTTCAAGGCCTTCCCACCTAGGGCTGTATCCCCCACTGGGCAAACAGCGCTATCTATGTCAATGACTATTCTTCATACTAAAAACTCAGTTCGTCTCAAAATCTTTCTTTGAAACATGCCCATCTTGTGCAGAACTTAGGCTACCGTCCAGGAACAAAATGAGGCTAAAAACCGCAACAGAAGTCTGGGCAGTGACTTTTCCTTCTTGCACATACTTCCACGTGTTCTTCGTCCATCCAGCAAAATCTGGGGTCTGAGAGCAGAGCTAGCAGCATTCACTTGCTACAGATGGCTATGGTTCATAGTCAGGCAAAACACAGTTATCACTGACTGCATCTTGTATGTCAGGGTGGAGGGACTCAGATGACAAGGAAATGGAGCGGCGGAGCAGTGAAAATGGGAGGCCCAACCAGAGCATCCTTCCTTAGGGCCCTCGGGAAAGCAACTGCAGATCCAGAGACAAACCTGAGGGCTGCAGTTTGCCAAGTCAGTAAGAGAGTGGATGAGATCAGAGAGGAAGTGATGTCACCATCTTGGTGCTGTGGAGTCCAGCTCTGAGTTTAACCAAATCTGATTACACCTGTCTGACATAACTGGGAATGGAAGCTGGCAGTTTCTCTGGACCTGTAGGGGCTGACTTAAGACACAAAGCTTGTTCCGTCTGAAAAACACTGACAAGCTAGGGAAAGGAGGATATGTTCCTTCAGTTGGTGGTCTGTGAAGGAAGGTGGTGTCCTCGGTGAGGGGCCCTGCACCAGTATCTGGTGTCTTGTGCCTGCTGGTCTCCCAAACTCTGTCGTCTGCAAGAGCCTTGCAGTTATTGCCACATGAAGTCTCCTGCATGACTAATCTATGTCATGGAAATGGGGCATATCTGGCCTGTACCTGTAACATGAGGGCCGACTTGTTGGGGTATCTGTCCCTGTCCGGACATAGATATGTCCACAGCCGGCATACCCCAAGGAAAATCACACACAGGGCTCCATAAGATTATAAAGCTGATTGGCTCATTAGGTCTGGCTACTTATTAGTTCTTATAACATATATTACCCCATTATCCTTATCTACGTTAGCCATATAGCTTGGTACCTTTTTCAGCTGGACAGGTTACATGCTGTCTCTTCGGTGGTCTGCACAGGAATGACAGAGGAACCTCCCTGCTTTCCAGAATTTTTCTGTTTTTATTGCATCACCTTTACTTCCTGTCTGGTTTTTCCGCCTATACTGCCTGCCTGGCCAATCAGTGTTTTATTAAAATATGATTGATAGAATACAGACAATTTTCCCATATCATTTCCCTCTTTTTTTTTTAAACAAAGGAAAATACCCATAGTCCATTTGTTGGGAGTGTGGGCGTAGTATTTTAGGCTACTTCCTGCTGGTTGGGGGCGCTGATGAACTTATAAGGACCTAAAGAAAATTTAGAGTTATAATCAAGTCCTGACTGGAGTATCCTGTGAGTCTTGATCATCTCAGGCAGCAGTCTTGAATCTGTTCTGGATGTAGAACTCCGTCATCTGGGCCATCTGTTCCTGTCGGAGATTTTTCAGGTGGCCTCCCTTGGTCAAAGATGATTTTTCTTAACTCTGAATAAATCCACAGCCTCTCATTTTTTGTGGAAACAAAAGTACAATCTCTTCTCCAAAGTAGCATACCTTTTGACTGCAGTTTTGAAGCCAAGGTATTTTTAAAATACCTATCTTGGGTTAGTTTAGCAGCATTTATAAACAAAAGTCTTTTAGCAGCTGTTGCTCCTTCCTCAGCATTTAAACAATTTAAAGAGAGCATAATAGTATATAGTATCAAGATTCTCTTTGTATTTTTTATCTTTATATAGCTTTATTTTAATCTTTATTTTTTTTATTTTTACTTTTACTTTTTGAGACAGGTTCTCTGTATATATCTTTGTCCTGGAATAACTCTGTAGACCAGGCTGTCCTTGAACTCACAGAGTCACTTGTCTCTGCCTCCCAAGTGCTGGGATTAAAGGTGTGTTCTACAACACCTTGAATTCTCAGAGATCTGTCTGTCTCTGCCTCCCAGGCATTGGGATTAAAGGTGTGTGCTACCACACCTTGAAGTCACAGAGGTCAATTACCTCTGCCCCTTAAAGTCTCAGAGGTCAATGTACCTCTGCCTCCCAGGCATTGAGATTAAAGGTGTGTTCTACCACACCCAACTACTCTCTTTCTTTCTTTTTACTTTAAGAACTTTAACTTTTATCCTGTATGTATTTTTAACACATTGTAAACCATTTAGAGGTTTTTTTCCTTTTTGAATCTCTCTTTACTGTATATCTCTCTCTTTTTCTGACCACATGAGTCTTTAAGGAGAGGATTAAAGCCGTAGCTTTGATGGCTAGATCCAGCCCATTTCTTAACTTTCCAGCCTCATGGCTGAGATATCAGCCAGAGCTTTGTTTACTGCCACAACTCTATGGCGTTTCAAGGTCCTTGCTAGCAAGCAAGCTGCAGCATTCTGCTCACAGACCACATTCAGTCGGACTGCCTGCCTGAAAGAGTCAGAGATTGCCTTGGCAGGACAGCCCAGAAAGCCGACATTTTAAAACAGCACAGCTTTTTTCCTGTTACAGCTGAAAACCCAAAAAGCATGCATTCAGCTTTTCATCAACACCGTTTAAGTGTTTTGTGGCAGGACCTCTTAAAAGAGATGCAGGGTTTTGCAGCTAAAGCTGAGTCAGGAAGCCTCTCTTAGATGAGAGCCTTGCTTGCCTCTAGCAAGCAAAGTAGACCCGAGAAATTGCTGCTACCAAGAAGACATGCTTTACTCTATTGTTTCCCAAGCTTTCTCAAGCTTTCTGTGGATTTAGTTATCCACGTCTGGGCGCCATATGTAACATGAGGGCCAGCTTGTTGGGGTTTCTGTCCCACCCAGTACCCCAACAAGCCAGCAAGTCCCAAGGAAAATCACACGGAGTCTACATCAGGTTATAAACTGATTGGCTCATTAGGTCAGGCTTCTTGTTAACTCTTATAACTTATATTAACCCATTATTCTCATCTATGTTAGCCATAATGGCTCCGTACCTTTTTCAGCTGGGCAGGTTACATGCTGTCTCTTCGGTGGTCTGCACAGGAATGCCCGAGGAACCTTCCTCCTCCGTAGCCTTATTCTATTCTCATTGCCCCGCCTCTACTTCCTGTCTGGTTGACCCGCCTATACTGCCTGCCTGGCCAATCAGCGTTTTATTAAAATATGATTGACAGAATACAGACAATTCTCCCGCATCATGTACCTTCCTCATTTCTTTGTAAGAAACCTTAGTCTTCATTGAGGCTCAGCACCCTGATGATCAGTGCTGGCAGAACTCCTGTCTGATTGGAAATATTACCACACTGCGGAAATACCACCTCACAGACTGCATACTGGGAGGATCAATCTGCTGACCAACCAGCTAACCATACAGCAGAATCATGTAAGGACAGCGACAGCAGGAAGTGATGTTCATTGCTCACACATGTCAAGAAGCCTTTGGCTAAACTCCCAGTCTACAGATCTCCCAGAGACTGCAGATACAGAATGACATGGTCAGACCCCAAATATGGGATAGTCACTGTCAGTGGAACCCACAGTCTCCTCAATAGTCAGTGGAACCCCTGGTCTCTTCAATAGGCAAGAGGCAGGAAGAAGGGGAAACATTTCCCCCAGATTAAAAGATTTGAACATTTTAGTGAGCAAACAGGCCGAGGAGACAGGTAGACTCAATGTCATAAACAAGCAGCGTTAGCTCCCTAACGTCTCCGCACTTGCGTCTTCACCTGTACAAGGACGGTGATACTCTATTTCACAGAGACGTTGTATAGCTGAGCCAAAGAAAGTGCCAAAAACTTGAACACAGAACCTGTGAAATTAAGTGTTCATAACCAGCAGGCTTTGATATCTCTGCCCATGGAAATCCTTACCCGTCTCTCTGCAGATGATACCCAACATAATCTATAGGAAGTGTTGTCTTCCCCTTCGCCCCCCAAAAAATAGCTCCCCTCACATTCACCTCATCCTGAGATGAGGCTGGAGAGGAAGCCTACATTACCACATTCAACAGATGCTGATGGGCTCAGTTTAGTCAGCTGCCAGCACTCACATCTGTCTCTCTGCCTTAGCATTTGTCCACCCGTGAGAGCCCATTCTGACCTCACGTTTGTGACTCTGTAGAAGTTCTAGAGGACTAATATCTATTCATTGGTTCCCTACCAGTGACTGACCAGGAGCTCAGTCACCCTGTGATGTCTCTGAAGCACACCATACTCTCTCCAGAACTTTGACTCAGTGTTGTTAACCTTTCCTCGTGGTGTGCTATGGTGGATGATACCTCTGCTTTTCCCTTTTTCTCCTCTCCCAAATCTCCTCCTCCACCTCCTGCCTACTTTCTAGGATGGCCTTCCAAATAAACCACTTGTACTCAAATCTTGGTCTAAGGGAACCTGTACCACCTCAGTGGGTTTGAACTCTACAATGAGAGGGCAGTGGGTAGCTATGCAAGCTCTCATTGAGTTCTGAGGTGGTTGGTCCCTGCTTTCTGCTGTACAGGCTAGCTTTCAAATCCAGTCAGCTCAGCAAAAGTCATGTTGTATTCACCACAGATATCCCTCAGATAGGATCTAGCCCAGTTGGCTGTCTCCACAGTCATCCTCTCAGCTCGTTCTCTACCAAGAATGACAGGCTGGGAAGCTGGAGTACTCTGGAGATTTTGGCTACCCAATGCATGTAGCCAGATGAACTACAAAGAACTGTAAATCAGTGCTGAATCTGTTTGGGGATGCCTACAGTCGAGATGTCCAATCTTGCAAGGACACCATGCCAGTAGTAGTAACACATCTGAAGAGACAGTGTCCACAACTAGCTTTGGTATCTCTCGAAATCTGTGGAATAACCGCTCTTCCCCTGCCTGTGAACACATTGAGTCTGAGATTCCAGTAGCCTTCCTGCTCATCTTTACCAGCTTCCTTACACATGACACCCTACATAACCTATGGAAAATGCCATTTCCTTATTTAACTACCTTCAAATCTGTGCCAGGGGACTCACCCCTGGGAAGGAAAAAAACACATGTTGTCACACCATTTTGATAAAGAGAATCCCAAACCCTCTGCCTTGCTGTGTTGGCTAATTTTATGTCAACTCAAAACAAGATCCTGTCATCTAAAAGGAGGGAACCCCAATAGAGAAAATTCCTCCACAAGATCGGCTGTAAGCAAGCCTGTAGAACATTTTCTTAATTAGTGATTAGTGGGAGAGGGCCCAGTACATTGTGGGTGGTGGCATCCCCTCTAGGCTGGTGGTCCTGGGTTCTATGAGAAGCAGGATGAACAAGCCAGAGAGAGCAAGCCAGTAAGCAGCAGCCCTCCATGACCTCAGTATCAACTCCTGCCTCCATGTTCCTGCAATATTTGAGTTCCTGTCCTGACTTCCTTCGGTAATGAACAATGATGTGGAAATATAAGCCAGATAAACCCTTTTCCCCTCAAGTTGTTTCTGTCCATGATGTCATCAGAGCAATGATAACTTAGGACCACTCGCCTATATTCAAGCAGCTTGTCTGTGAGCATCTAAGAAGATCCAGATGTGGTGGTAAACAACAAGAGCAGGAAGCTGGACTAATTACCAATGGTGCTTTGTGCACGACACTTGGGAATACTAGAGGGTCCATGTGGATACTATGATAGAAAAGTCTTTGATGACAAATTCTTCAGTAGAACTTGTAACATACACACCCTGCAACACTTCTGTGTAACTAACATGTTTTGCTGTCTCATGAGCGGCTGATGGGGCCTGTTGTTCTATCCATCTATAGGTAAAAATCAGATACTCCAAGATCTGTGATCTTTCCCAGGCCTTAGGATGGTAGCAAGGAAGCAGGCTGAAGATCAGCAAATCTTTGCTTCTATCCTTTTGCTTAGTAATAAAGCAGATTGGCTTTCTGATGACAAAACAAAAACTGGCAGAAAGTTTCTCTGGAGCCCTGAGAGAGAATTGGATGTCGTCATGGGGATATAAATTCTGCCACTAAAGAAAATAATAAGTAGCACCAGGGCAGTCGGAACACTGTGCCAGCAGCAGCTCTGCCAGAGAACAGAAGCCCCTGCCCTCCCTGCAGTGCCAAGTGCCCCAGGCCAGGTGGGGCTCTAAGCACCTGGACAAAAAATGCCACTGCCATTCAGAGGGCCAGAGCAGAGAGGGTGCCACAGTGGCACTGCCTGGCATTACATTTACTGAAAAATAAGCAGAGAAAGGAAAGAATGGGGAGGAGACGCCTTCTAAGGCGGCTTACACATGTGCTACTCTCTAAACTTTGCATCAGCCTTGGCTTTGCCTTGTTTTATTAGCTTAAAGGCTTTTTTAGAGCCTGGGGACCTCCTTTCTTGGGTTAATCTTGGTGCCAATGTGTTTTAAAACACACGATTGACAGGCGGAAACTTCTGGAATTCCTATTCCTAGCAATGACCAGAGTGACAGTCAGTGACAACTGGAGCCCTTCTCTGGACCACATAGCCCACCCTGAACCCTGGCACATCTGATACATCACGCTCGTACCCACTCTGCCACTGTCTGTCCTGGGAGCTAAAAGCTCACCTCTCCACTGCTAGAACATACTTAAGGTGAAAGAGAGAGAAGTGGAGAAGAAAAGGAAGAAAGGAAGGAAGGGAAGAAGGGAGGGAGGGAGAGAAAGAGGGAAGGGAGGGAGGGAGGGAGAGAAAGAGGGAAGGAAGGAAAGGAAGAAGTTTTCTAAAGATATATTTAAAAAGCATCATAAGTAAAGATTAATACTTCCAATGAAGAAAATCATGCAAAGAAATTTTCATCAAAGTAAATCCCTTAGCAATCTCTTTTAAGGAATTTATCCACTGGCTGCATATCACATGGTAGCCTGATTTTAATATTGAACTCAAAGATCGATTTATAGGCCAAAGATGCTGATTTTACTCAGCTGAACTCACTTAGCAGCCTCTACAAGAAGCCTCAGCGTGCTGTTTTGGCTGAACACTTTCCAGACCAAGTGGGTCTTGGCTGCGTGGTTTCCTTGCACCCAATGCATAGATAAATACAGGGAGAAGTCATCACTGGCAGGAACATTAAGGCTTGGATCGTACGTCAGCGCTGCTTAGCTGGCAACCGAACAAGTAATTCACATCGCTACGAAGCCTCCTGTTATGGCTTGTCCATTACACATCAATTGCAGGAGAGGCTGTAAGTTTATTAGAGCCCAATTTGGGAATCCTACAAGCACTTGGGATTTATACTCTATTGACTGAATGTACAGTAATTAATCCGTGGGTGAAATTAAATACAACCCTAAGGAATATTTATGTGAACGTTCTTAAATTCTGAGGACGTCTGTGAAAATCACATGCCAAAGGAGCAAAAGACAGTTTAAGTAGCCTAGCTGGAGACAGCAGCCGCTCCAGCCTAGACAGCTGCCTGAGCAGGCGTCATGTGCCTCGTGTCCTGGGCTCTCTGTATCCGGTCCTACTTCATAGATCCAACCTTGCTTCAATGGAGGAATGTTTTAAGTAAAAGTCCAAATGTGCAGATAATTTCCTGTCATTCCATAAACATTATAGTAAAATTCCTCTCCATTAGCATGATATTGTATTTGGTGTTATAAGTCATGCAAAGTACACATGATTAGCTGAATATGTGGGGTGTATTTGCAGGTTAAATGTAAATACTTTGCAGACTTTATTACATTTATTTATTTGTGTGTGTGTGTGTTCTGCGTGTGTGTGTGTGTGTGTGTGTGTGTGTGTGGACAGTGAGTGCCATGGCCTGCATCCATGCATGTGAAAGTCAGAGGACAACTTTCAGGACTTGGTTTCTCCTCCCATCATGCGGTAGCCCAGAACCAAATTCTGATCTTTATCTTAGGAGCCATCTTGCCAGCTCATTTTGCAATTTTTTTATAAGGAATTTATGGATCCCCAAATTTTGGTCCTCCAGCCAGTCTCCAGGAGATCCCAAGGGGCAACTACATTCAATGTCCAACTGCAGTTACCTACGGCTCATTTAAAAACAGAACCTTCTTTGCTCAATATTAGATTCCTTAAACTTTAAGATTTACTCCTCATTAACAAACAGTGCCAGTAACTGGTTATCTGGTCTCTTACATGCTACTGTAGCAACAGTTTCCTATTGGATTCATACAGTGGTTTGTAAGTTACCTGCAAATAAATCTAGCATTCTTTTCCTAAGTATATCCCTTCTCTTAGCAAAGGGTGGGGCTGTGAGAGTGGATGACCGGGGAAGTCCATTAAATGAGTACAAGGGGTTCAAATTACAGCCCTGAGGACAGAGCTGACCACTTTCACCCAAGAAGAAAACCTCTGGCTGGTTCTAACCTGTTCTCAGGTTGTTGGATATTTTTGTTGTTGTTGTTGTTGTTGTTGTTGCTGTTGTTGTTGTTTGAGACAGGGTTTCTCTGTAGCTTTGAAGCCTGTCCTGGAACTAGCTCTTGTAGACCAGGCTGGCCTCAAACTCACAGAGATCCGCCTGCCTCTGCCTCCCGAGTGCTGGGATCAAAGGCATGTGCCACCACCGCCTGGCTGGTTGTTGGAATTTCTTAAGCTCTCTCTCTCTCTCTCTCTCTCTCTCTCTCTCTCTCTCTCTCATCAAGCTGACAATTAGCTTAGATTTTGTTTCTTGTCATTCAAATGCAAAACTTCTTAGACTTCTTAGACAGCAGGAAAAGCCACATGTCTCCTAGTAAGGGTGCACTAAGTTTCTCTAGAACCTAAAATGACTAAACAAGATTGTTTAACAGTCTTGCCCCAAGGCTAGTTGCAGTGATCCAAGAACAAAAGCTAAGATTTCTCTCTAAGAAAACCAACTAATTTCATAGCTTTGGCCCTGAACTAGGCTCACTGTTTCTTAAAGGAGGGCACCCCAACACTCTGAGCTGGTATCAAGGTTCTTCCTGCATCCTCCTGGAAAGAATGAACATACTTTTAAAAGACTGTTTGGTCACTCTGACTTTCTCCATAAACCTAAGCATCTTGTGAAGCCCCTGTAGAATGATGCAGACAGTAAAGGGTAGAGTGTCGTTAGACTCCTTTGTTCCTAATGTGGCCACATTGGATGAATCTCCTCTTTCTGCTTTCCGGTTTGAGCTTACTGAGGATGAGTGGTCCAGTCCTCCTTGTCAGGGCTCCAGGGCGCAGGCTCTGACCCTATGACTTCCTGTACTTTTCTTGGGAACTTCCAGGTTCATAGCGCATGTGAAGGTATGCCAGGTTAAGAGCTTTGATTGTACACATTTAGAAATAGTGTATTTGGCTCTTGCTTTCTCCTTCTTTCCATCCTCCCCTAAGACCTCCCCACCCTCTCTTCTCTTTGTACCCTTCATCTGAATAATTGTTATTTTATCATATTGACTCATAATAATATATGTTCATAACCATTCTGGAATCAAGAAGAGATCTTTGAAAAGTATCCAAAATATTTGGGGACAGTCAGGCTGTGGAAGCTGAGAGCTCTTTAATGTGCTCCAACTCTTTTTTTTCATTTTTTAATTGGTTTTTATTGAGCTCTACATTTTTCTCTGCTCCCCTCCCTGCCTCTCCCTTCTCCCCTTCAACCCTCCCCCAAGGTCCCCATGCTCACAATTTACTCAGAAGATCTTGTCTTTTTCTACTTTCTACTGCCCATGTAGATTAAATATATGTAAGTCTGTCTTAGTGTCCTCACTGTTGTCTAAGTTCTCTGAGATTGTGGTTTGTAGGCTTTAAAAAACACCTATGAGTGAGTATATGTGATAATTGTCTTTCTGTGTCTGGGTTACCTCACTCAAAATAATCTTTTCTAGCTCCATCCATTTTCTAGCTCCATCCATTTCTAGCTCCATCTAGCAAAATTCAAGATGTTGTTATTTTTTTCTGCTGTGTAGTACTCCATTGTGTAAATGTACCACATTTTCCTTATTCATTCTTCAATCGAGGGGCATTTTGGTTGTTTCCAGATTCTGGCTATGACAAACAAACCTACTATGAACATAGTTGAGCACATGTCCTTGTGGCACGATTGAGCATCCTTTGGATATAGACCCAAAAGTGGTATTACTGAGTCTTGAGGAAGGTTGTTTCCGAATTTTCTGAGAAATCACCACACTGACATCAAAAGGGGTTGTATCAGCTTGCATTCCCACCAGCAATGCAGAAGTGTTCCCTTTACCCCACAACCTCTCCAGCATAAGTTGTCATCAGTGTTTTTGATCTTGGCCATTCTTACAGGTATCTGATGGAATCTCAGAGTTGTTTTGATTTGCATTTCTCTGATGACTAAGGATTTTGAGCATTTCCTTAAGTGTCTTTCAGCCATTTTAGATTCCTCTGTTGAGAGTTCTCTGTTTAGGTCTGTACTCCAACTCTTTTAGTTAAGAAATGACATCTTATTCTTAACTCTATAACTGAAATGACAGTGTTTATTTACCACTATTATTCTAATAAGATCCTGCATAAGAAGTTTTTATAATATAACCTCTTTTTTTAAGACAGGTTTATACTTTGTAGCCGTGGACATCCTAGAGCTTGCTACAACAGATGGTCTCAGAGTCACAGAGAACGCCTGCCTCTGCCTCCTGAGTGCTGGAATTAAAGGTGTGGCACCACCATGCTTGGTTTTAAATAATAAATTTTAAGGCCTGTCATTTACTAGTCAATAAAATCAATGAATATGCCCTCATCTATGCTAATTGGAGATTTTTTCTATCCTTAGGTAAAGCTCTTATCCTTAGGTATGAGGAATGTGTCTGTCTCAGTAGAGTCTAACCTGTTAGCAAGGACTGTTCTGCATATGCGGACATGTAGCAACACTGGCCTAGGGGGAAGTGCACAGAGGGAGGCTGGACCAGGGGTTAGTCTAAGGCCTATAAATGGAACCAACTGATTTGTTCTTCATGGAGTCTTATTAGTAACCCCACTTTTCAGGTCAGGACATTAAATGATTTGGAACAGTCACTAAGGTTGGAAGTAGCAACTGATTAAAGTCTCTTTAATCAGTTCTACAGTTGACCAGCTTCCTCAAATAAGGCGTTCATTCTCCATATGCAGGCTCTCGAAATGAAATAATCATAATAATAAGGAAAAAATGAGAACTAAATCCTTATTATTGACTATCAAGACTTTCCAATCACCATGCTAGCCCTTTGGCAAGTGGATTTCATAATATGGAGAATTAATTCTTCTATGGAATTAGAAAAGTCGAAGTACCAGACAGTGGTAATGCACACGCCTTTAATCCCAGCACTCGGGAGGCAGAGGCTAAGGACCTCTGAGTTCGAGGCCAGCCTGGCCTACAGAGGAAGTTCCAGGACAGCCAGGGCTTCACAGAGAAACCTCGTCTTGAAAAGCCAAAATAGAAAAAGAAAAAAAAAAAGAGCCAAAACCCCTGTAACCTGTAGTTATGAACAATCCAATCTTGAAAGGGAATCCCAATCTGAGTAAAGAACTGAAATAAAAATTAGCCATAACCCCATCATTCAAAAACCACTGTTGAAAACTGTATTTATTTGGGCCACTTGTTTAAGAAATTTGTTCCTTCATTCCAGGCCGGGAGGCAGGGAAGGGACCCTATTGTCTTCCCATTCTCCTCTGATGTACTTCTAGCCTTCAAAGGCAGTCAAATCATTAACAGAAAAACCAAAGGAAGCATTATCTAGCCTCCTGTGTCTTTTAACTGGAAGACATATTCTCTAACCAAAACTGTAGACTAGCGAAGCCCTGCTACACTAGCTCGAGTCCTCTGACCAGTGACTTAACTCTGCTCAGCTACGAGTTCTTCCCAGAGTGTTCGCTGTGAAAGGGTGGCTCTCGGACTTCCCTAAAGCCCTTCTCTGCATCTCAGTTAGCAGTCTAGCCTTGGATATTTGTTTAATGATCAATAGAAGTTTCTGGCCCTGCCACCGAGTTTTTCAGTAGAATAACCAAGTCAATGTTTAACCGCATTCTTTAGTTCTGGAATGGCAAAGTAGAAGTTGGAGGGAAGTCTCCATGGAAACTAGCCTCCCAGGAAGTGGCCAGAGAAGTTAGTGTTGGGGGACAGAACTGGAAGGATGTCATGAAGGAAACACCTGTTTTGGTAAGCTAAGGTAATCTCCTGAAAATACTGAACTAAATCAAACTCCATATGCATCCCCAGGCCCACCCCTCATGATTTTCTTCTGAATATCTTCAAGGAAAATGGGCCTGGGCCACTCCAAGCATCAGCCTCGAGTGATCAAAGTCACACCTTTACAAAGCCAAGAGGCGGAGACTCCCTCAGCTGGCCCTGTGTTCTACGCATTAAATCGGAACCTGGAAGAAAAGAACTCAAACCCATTCTCAAGACTGCAGGACCAAAATCCAGCTCTGGACATACAGCTACTACCTCTCCGAGAAACCTGGTATGGAAGACTTCCTGCAGGTACACATAAACCAAACGTGAGATTTGCATGTCTGGGACTCAGGAGAACCGTGGGTACTCTTACCTGACTGTAGCTGTGACCTCAGAAAGTCTAGATTATTGAGATGCGGGGGAATGCTTTCCAGTGAGGGCTGAATGTTTGTCAGCTGATTTTCTTCCAGTACATGCTAAAGCTTGTGTTGATTCTGGATAAGGGACTTTTCACCCCTTCATATAAGAAGGGAGGAAGTGTAGCCGCACTCATTCTGTAGTGATGCCAAAGCTTGTGCCTACCTCCATCGGATTGCTGAAACGGCACAGTGTGATAGGTGGTGGCAATAATGCTCCAGCTGGGGTCTAAATTTGTCGCTGTCTCCAGAGAGATTTAATGCCTCAGGCTTTGTGGTTTCGAGAGCAGCACTTCAGTAGTAAACCTCTCCAATGTGGATTTGAAGCCAACCCAAACAGAATCAATTTACTACGTGAAGAAAGCAGATGAGTCACCGTTCCCTAACCCCATGCCCTTCACGAGCATCACAGAATTAAAGAAATTTTCCCCACTAGGGTGGGGAAGTTCTGAGCCTGAGATGGCTCAAGTTGTTCATGTATTCTTTTCTGAAGACCATAGTGATAATTAAACAGATTACTAACTTGGGATGAGAAATTCATGCTTATGTGTGTCATCGGGCACACATTCCGTATATTTGAATCATCTCTTCTCTTCTTCACACCCCACATCAGTAACAAAACTGGGTTCTCCTTCCTGAACAACTCTGTCTGGACACCTTGTATGTCTCTAGCTGCCAGATCTACCCAGGGTGGTTTCCGTGGTTCCTTTCTGTACAAGGAAAATACTGTGTACAGTCGATTAACACAGCTCCTCTAATGCTCTTCGTTGTGGATGAGAATTTCCTCCTGTGGCACTGATCCATTTCTCTGGTTGATTTGGTTTTATGCTTGTCAGTGTCTGCCTTTGCCTCACAAGTTGCTAGGATTAAAGGCATGCAGTTTTACCCTCTCCCGAGTTCTAAGGTTTTGGCAACGACATGACAAAAGCTGATTTGGGCACATTGGAGTCCCAGCTGGAAAACTGTACTTGAAAGACAAAAGTCACATTCGTTATAAACAGCAACGAATAGAGAACATTCTCTACAAATACTGACTGCACCAAAGGCATTCTGGGGGCTGGTTTTAAGGGCCCACGTTCTAACCCCAGTCCTACTGACTAGTTACTTGGCAGCTTTGTTTACCTGTGGTCAGGAGCTGAAGCACACGTCTGGTACAGCTTTGACCACATGGGACAATCCAACTAAAACACATGATGTCATCACTCACATCATAGAAAGGTGATAAGTCCTGAAGTTTCTCGGGGGAAATGCTTTCAATAATTTAGAGTTTAAAACCCAATGTGATGGTGGTAATGTTTCTATTCTGCTCAAAGTATGCCAGAGTCTGAAAGAAAGAGAAAGAAAGTCAGAGTTTCCATTCTTCAAAGCTGGAGACAGCAAAGCTATACAGGGGCCACACGAATGGCTTACGGACAGGGATCCATAGATACTTGTTTGTTTTTTTATTTAACGTGTAGAGCATGCGTCCAGGCTACTCTCAACGACAGCCTCCGTGTCAGAATGTGTTCTGATTGTTCAAAGAGAAGATCAGCGACTCCATGCAGCTTGGTCACGGCAACGCTCACGAGTGGCCCAGTGAATCGGGCCAAACACAGCATGTGGAACGTGTCACCATCGGAATCTCAGCAGAGACGTTCTGTATGGGGAAGGACAGTAGCATGTTGTATCCTAGCGTCAACTTGGGGGCTGTCCCCTGTTAACTTCCTACTTACTCTGAGGAGACATTTCCATTTCTTAAAGAATTTTTTTTTTCTGATTCCCTTTATTTAGGAGGAGGTTTCATGGTATTTAACTAGTGAGCTGGAGACAGAATTCAAAGGTAGAGCATTAATCTTGTATATGTGAGACCCTGGGTTTGATCTCCAGTAGACGGGGTGTGAGGGAGTCATAAGACTAATCAGTAAGTTTCTGTTTTCCAGGCTAAATTCTGTGTTTGAGTAACACCTGTGGTCAGAAGTGACTTTTCTAACTGCCTTTTTTTTCCAATCAACTTGGGAGGAGGGTCAGAAAAGAAGAAAACAGACTAAAATGTTCACTTGCATTCGTGTGAGGACCCTTCCATTGTGGAATATTGTGCACTGTGTGAAAATGTATTGTTGTGATTGGTGAAATAAAAAGCTGAGCAGCCAATAGCTAGGCAGGAGATATGGGTGGAACTTCTGGGCAGAGAGAGAACTCCGTGAAGAAGGCAGAATCACCAGTCAGACATGGAGAGGAGACAGGAGGTGTAAGATGGGATAGAGGTTATGCCACACGGCAGAACGTAGCTTTAAACTATGGGCTAATTTAAGTTATAAGAGCTAGTTGAGACAAGCCTAAACTAAAGGTCAGGCTTTCATAATTAATAGTAAGTCTCTGGATCATTATTTGCAGACTGGCAGTCCAAAGATAGTCCAGCCAGAAAGCTTGCCACATGTGTCTTATCGGCACGTTCAACCAGTGAGTCAGGCATGTATAATTGAAGATGCAAAATTGTGTAAACGAGGACTACTAAACAGTGATCTGCCTAGAGGCCTAGTTTAACAATAAACTGATTTTAATGCTTTATTATTGTTCCCCATCTCTCAAGTATCCAGGTCCATGTATCTTGACAGCCCACTGAAACATGAAGAATCAAGCATTATCAAAAGGCATCCACCCCGGAGAATTCAAGTAAGATGAATTTAAAAGTCCTTCTTAAGGAATATCTTCGCTTTAATGCTAAAATCTCCTTTCATCTATAATCATCAAAGAACCTTAAACACCTTGTTAATGAAAATGCTGTTACAGAGAATGTTGACAATTGCAAAGGCCATAGTATTAGAATTTCCTTTGGCAGTGATGTCACTTTCGAGGCTTATACCCCAAAGAAAGTATGCTAACAAGCTAGAGAGTTAAAGCGCTTAGTTGAATGAGTATTCAAAAATCACAGCAACTACTACTTCTATTCAAGGCAAACACCACATCAGTCTACTCGATCTTTATCATTCATGTATTTCTTTAGCCCAATATAAAATAGAAAATGTCATCTTTATTTTCTACATAGTTCAGAGTTGAAGTAACTTGCCAATAGACACTGGAGTTGTTAGCCAGGCCTCTGATTCTTCTAACCATCAGTGTAAGTTATCTCTATCTCCTGTTAATCCCATCCTTTAATCATCCGAGATGCTACAAGCAGCTGTTGATGTTGGGAAGACTGGGGCCAGGTATGGTGGCGCACACCTTTAATCCTGGCACTCAGGAGGCAGATGCAAGCAGATCTCTGTGAATTCAAGGCCAGCCAGGGACACATCATGAGATCATGTCTAAAAGAGAAGAAACGGAGGGCTGGGAGGGGGAAGATTAGGAACATCAGAGCAGGAATTTTTTACGCATAGTATAAATTCAATAAGGCATCTCATTCTAGAAAGGGAAAGAGATTAGAGTGGGTTCTTGGGAATGAGCATCAGATAACAGAAGGCATGGGACTATCTGTGAGCAGAGAAAAAGGAGCCACACAAACCTTACCTGCTCCGTAGCTCACCTAGATGCCCAGACCAGTTCAAGGGCTAATGGAAATCTCTGTTGAAGACTGTAGCCATTTCAGTCTGGTCTTACTTACTTCTCTTCTTTGGAAGCTCAAAATTAATACTTGAAGTGATTATTGCCTTTAGTTCCAAAAGGGCATTGCTTCCAAAAAATATTAGAAAATGCAAAAATATTATTTATCTCAAGAAAGGTAAAGGATACATATAATAAAGCAATGTCTAATATAAAATTGTGAGCACATCTCTAGCTTAGTTGAGAAACCCTAAAGCTGGGTTTATTCTTAAACTAAATGTGCTCTTTCAAAAGAGTATTTAATATATGCTCCTGTGAAACCCTGACACTGGCCAGCTCAAAAAAAGAAATCACTACAACCAGAGAAATATATTGGTGCTGTACTCTTTAGTTCACAGAATAATTTTAAGATTTATCAATCCTAAATAAGTTAAGGCTAGGTTTTGATTTTCCCAAATTCAAAAAGAGGAGCTGGATATTTCTGAGTCTGGCACTCTACCCCACACACCAGCAAAGCTCCTTAAGAATTAAGAATCAAGTCGCAGAATCTGATTGCAAAGACTAGGTAGGCTTTACCCAATATTACATCTTCAGTCACGGATGACATGTGCCACTCTGAAGTCTAGGAATGAATGAGTGAAAAGGGGCTCCTTGCTGCTGTAGGGAAAGCTCGCCAGTGTACGGGTAGCAGTGTGCTTAATTATAGAGATGTTTTGTTGATCCCGAGAGCTGAGATACACTAGACTCAGCAAAGTTCTGGAAAGCAGAACTCTATGCAGCTTGCCTGAGCTCTCCTCTGTGCTTTAATTCCCCCCAAAGATCTCTGCTCCTCAGGGCCAACCTAAACTTGAATCTTATATATCCAATCAAACGGACAAGATGGTCTGACCACGGCTGAGACTCCGGTTCCTGTGGAGGAAAGATCTTATTGGCTCAGCTTTTCTGAGTCTAGCTCGGATCCAATGAGCTGGGAGCAGAAGCCTTGCTTGTGCTGTAGGAATGTGGGCAGAGGAGCCGCCCTGTAGGCTCTGGAGTCAGCTACCGGAGAAAAGGGAAATCACTAGGAACTTGGCAGACACTCCCAAAGATCTTATCTATAATTATCTGCACAAATGAGGCTCGGCACATTTTCTACCACAAATGGGTTTTTGAGAGAATAATAAATGCTGGGTTCCCATGACATGCTAATTAATAGCCTGATCTCTGCCAAAGAAAATTCTAAAAGTATTTTTAATTATTAAACCAAGCCTAATTGCATCCTAAATAATTTGGGTTGCGTACTTGGCACTCCCCAGTTCCTGAACATCTCCCCTGCTCAAGCAGAGAACACCTCTTCCTGGAGGTGAGAACTGAGCCGCAGCCTGGAGCTCTCAATCTACAGGACTTTCCAGCCCCCACTGTGTAGAAGAGTTGACCAGCAGCGCCCCCTCTGGCCTGCCCACCTTCCCCTTCTACCCTGCAGTTAAATAGGAATGTCTTCCAACCAACTCCGCCCCCAACACACACACACACACACACACACACACACACACACACACACACACACACACACACACACACCAGTATTGACCCAAGTAATTCAGCTGAATAATTCTGAGTGCCAGAGAACTGTTAATATTTCAGCATCTCTATAAGGCTCGCCCTGAACAACCTACTAACCTCTGAGAACCCATCCCAGAGGCCCTGATGCCCTCAGCCCCTCTCAATGTGCACACTATTTTCCACTGAAGATATTGGGAATCCCTAATTTTAACTCGGGAAATCCAAAATATTCCAAAATCCAGTTTTATCTAAACAACACTGGCACTACTACAGGAGAAAAATCCTACACCTGATCTCGTGTGCTGGATTGTTGCCCAAACAGCAGAAACACTATGTAAAATCACCTTCAGTGCACGGAACCAACACATGAAACAAGCTGTATTGAACTTGGGTCCCATTCCCAAGACATCTCATTACACACGTGCAAATATTAGAAAACCCAAAATAAAACCCCACGTTTGAAACACTACTGGTCCCAAGAATTTCAAGTAAGGGACACTTAGCATAGATGATATTTGCAGTAGGATTTTGATAAGTGCTGCCAATGTCCCCAAAGGAAACAAGTGGCACACTGAAATCATAGCAATCCAGGGACATTTTCTTTGTGCAGAAGTTTGCACAGAAGTTTGGTTAGGAGAAACAGCCAAAGATAAAGCAGTCAGCGTTAGAGGTGGCTGATGGGTAACCAACTCCAGGCCAAGGCAAGGGGAGAGATTTCTGGAGCCTGGAAGAAAAAGGCCAGACAGAGAAAACTGTGTTGCACATAAGAGTGACCCTCCACTGAGGGACACAGTCACCCCATACCACCTTGAGAAGAGTCAGAACTCCAAATACCTGACTTCATCATCATCCCCTTCCTATAATACCCAGTAGGAAGCCAGAGGCCAGGGGTTGCTGCATGGGTACAGGCGGAGAACAAGCGGCCAGTGGGTGAGCAGATTTGGAGACCAAAAGAACATACCTGGTACCATGGCATTCAATGTCAGGCATTTTCTTCATGCTAAGACTTTCTTTTTTTAAAAAATGATATTATTGAGCTCTAATTGTTTTCTGCTCCCCTCCCTGCTTCTCCCCTCCCCTCTTCAGCCCTTCCCCAAGGTCCCCATGCTCACAATTTACACAGAAGATCTTGTCTTTTTCTACTTTCTACTTCCCATGTAGATTAAATGTATATAAGTCTCTCTTAGTGTCCTCATTGTTGTCTAAGATCTCTGAGATTGTGGTTTGTAGGCTGGTTTTCTTTGAATTGTGTTTAAAAACCACCTATGAGTGAGTACATATGATAATTGTCTTTCTATGTCTGGGTTACCTCACTCAAAATAATCTTTTCTAGCTCCATCCATTTTCCTGCAAAATTCAAGATGCCGTTATTTTTTTCTGCTGTGTAGTACTCCATTGTGTAAATGGACCACATTTTCCTTATCCATTCTTCAATCGAGGGGCATTTAGGTTGTTTCCAGGTTCTGGCTATGACAAACAATGCTGCTGCTATGAACAAAGCTGAGCACATATCCTTGTGGCACGATTGAGCATCCTTTGGATATAGACCCAAAAGTGGTATTACTGGGTCTTGAGGAAGGTTGTTTCCTAATTTTCTGAGAAATTGCCACACTGACATCCAAAGGGGCTATACCAGTTTGCATTCCCACCAGCAATGCAGAAATGTTCCCTTCTCCCCACAACCTCTCCAGCATAAGTTGTCATCGGTGTTTTTGATCCTGGCCATTCTTACAGGTGTAAGATGGAATCTCAGAGTTGTTTTGATTTGCATTTCTCTGATGACTAAGGATGTTGAAATTTCTTGAAATGTCTTTCAGCCATTTTAGATTCCTCTGTTGAGAGATCTCTGTTTAGGTCTGTACCGCATTTTTTATTGCATTATGTGTTCTTTTAGTGTCTAATTTCTTGAGTTCTTTGTATATTTTGGAGATCAGACCTCTGTCTGATGTGGTGTTAGTGAAGATCTTTTCCCTTCTGTAGGCTCTCATTTTGTCTTATTGACCGTATCCTTTGCTTTACAGGAGCTTTTCAGTTTCAGGAGGTCCCATTTATTGTTTCTCTCGGTGTCTGTGCTGCTGGGGTTCTATTTAGGAAGTGGTTCCCTGTGCCAATGCATTCAAGTGTACTTCCCACTTTCTCTTCTATAAGGTTCAGTGTGGCTGGCTTTATGTTGTGGTCTTTGATCCATTTGGACTTGGTTTTTGTGCATGGTGATAGATATGAGTTTATTTTTATTTTTCTACATGCTGATATCCAGTTATGCCAGCACCACTTGTTAAATATGCTTTCTTTTTTCCATTTGATATTTTTTTACTTCTTTATCAAAGATCAGGTGTTCAAAGATGTGTGGATTGATAGCTGGGTCTTCTATTCAGTTCCATTGGTCCTCCTGTCTGTTCTTATGCCAGTACCAGGCTGTTTTCAGTACTGTAGCTCTGTAGTAGAGTTTGAAGTCAGGGATTGTGATGCCTCCAGAAGTTCTTTTATTGTACAGGATTGTTTTGGCTATCCTGGGTTTTTTGCTTTTCCATATGAAGTTGAGTACTGTTCTTTCAAGGTCTGTAAAGAATTTTGCTGGGATTTTGCTGGGCATTGCATTGAATCTGTATGCTAAGACTTTCTTACTGCTGAATGTTACATTTTATTGATTTTACTAAATCAATAAAACAATTTATTGATCATCTATTAAAACAATCATATACACCCACACAGAGGATGTGTCGACCCACACACACACAAAAAAAGTGGGTTTTCTTTTCGCTAGTTGATACAGTGTAGATTTTATAATGCTGAACCATGCTTGCATTTCTGTCATTAACCTGGCCTGATGATAGGCATCTAAGTGCACGCCCTGCTGAGCTGGATTTCCTAAGGTTTTGTGTCTCTGCTTTAATAAGTGAGACAGAGCTATGCTTTTCTAATACACTTTTACACCAGCTTTGCCACCGAGACTGAATTAGTCTTATAAAATTAAGAGACTTCCCATCCCTCTTTCCCAAAGCATTTGTTATAATACAGGAATTCTCTACTCTCCAACCGGTTAGTAAACATGTCTCTAGTACGCTTTTTAGACTCTTGGACTCGTAAGAGAAGTGATCATTTTTCCTACCTGCTTGACTTCTTTACAGTTCTGAGTTGGCTTGGGTGTTTTATTCTTGCCAATTATTTCTTGGAAGTTACCCAGTTAACACAAAGCTTTTGAATTTTTTTGCCATGAAGTCTTTTCTTCTTTGTATACTATCTTTTGCTAAGTCTTATGAAATGAATCTTCCAGCTTACAGTGTGAAGCCTGTTGCGTGTGTGCGCGTGTGTGTACATGTGTGCATGAGCGTGTGTGTGTGTGTGCGTGTGTGTATTGACTAGAGATTGAGGTTGGGCTTCTCCTTTAATCACCCTCCACTTTGTTTATTGACAAGAAGTCTCTCACTGAACCTGGAGTTCACCAATCCAGAGTTCAGTTTGTCCTGAGAATCCGTTTTCATCTCCCAAGTGCAAGGTCTAACACTCTAGTGGTGAGCATTTTATTCTCTGAGCCATGCCCCCAGCCCCAGACACCTTATTTCATGTTTACAGTGCTATGAATTGAACTCATGACCTCATACATGCTAAAAGAGCGTACCGTACTACTCAGTTCCTCCCAGCCCTCCAGCTCTCTCATAATAAGTAACACGGTGGATAACTCAGCCTGATTTCAAGTTGTGAACCTGGATCTTCTATGGAACGTTTCCTGATCCCCTTTATCCAATATAAATAGCTCATAGACTTCACCTGCCCATTACCTCCCCACAAATATTTGCCTTTCTGTTCTGTTTTCTGATCTATGAAAATATTTGACTTGGGCTGAAGCCAAGTTGTGTCACGTTGGCTTTACTGTTTTGTCTTCCACGAACAACTGTTGGGAACAAGGAATGCCACTGAAATGTAACTATGTTGCAAGAACTTGATCAGAAATTCTTTCTGGGCCTTCATGAAATAAAGCTGTCATAGAACACTTTCTCTACTTCCCAGAGTCTGAAGTCACTGTGTCAGACAAATGCTACATTTTCTGTGAGCTGCTCTGACCCTCCTTCCTTTTCTGATAAACAAAAACTAACCTCTTTCAGGTTAGTGTTTATCACCAAGTGTAGCTATCTGTGCTGTATGGATGCTTTGTTTTCCATTACCAAAGCCCAAGCATATACTCCAACTGACGATATTTATCACAGGTTGTACAGTGAATAAATTCAGAAATCTTCAAACAAATAAGATCGTTCCTAGTATTGAAAATGAAAAGTTCCACCCTACCCCTTCTCTGAGCACTACCTTCCTGCATGTTTCCTCTGCAAGGGACGAAGCCAGGAACCTTCCTTCTCCTGCAGGGCAAGCGATGCACACTTGAACCCAGGATTCTGAAGCAATGTCATTCAGCTGGCATTTTTAAGTGAAGCCAATTTTCCCAACCATTTTTTTCAGCACAGTTTCTCAGGCTGAAAAATTCTGTGCGGATGGAAATCTGTTTGCGGTGTCGCTTGCTGCCATCTAGTGGCTTTGCAAGGAGAATGTGCGGTTGTGTTCTTTTTTCAGAAAGTTGCCTGGAAAGTTCTTAAAGATATCCACCATTTAACCTTTATCAGAAATGTGAATCTAAATAGAAGACTGAGAACAAAAGAGAGGAGCCTGTTGTGACTCAGACATTCATACTGTCAAATCAAAAGTGACTTAAGGATCTTGGCTTCTTCAGACTCGTGGAACAGAGTCGGAACTTTGTGTGTTCCGACTGCACACAAAAGTCTTCTGTGGTCCACTCTCCACACGTCTCTTTTGTTTATTTGTGACAATGTGGGACCACTCTCGACCCCATCAGAGAGTGTCTCTGGAGGAGTTTTGAAAGCTATCATTCCCAGGACGCACCCCGAACCTGGGCACTCCGCAGCTCCAGCGAAGGGCTGCACGATTCCATTTCACAGTGTGAGGGCGTTCTGAGGATCAAGCATTTGCAAGGCAAACAATTTGCAGGTGAAGAGCCTGGCTTAAAACGTGGTACACATCTGAGATGAATCCTAGTGACGCCACTTCCCAGCTGGGTAAACTTGGACAGGCCATTAGTCTTTCTAAAGTGAGGACCCTTGTAATTCATACACAGAGCTCACCTGAGAATCATGTGCGATGATCAGTTTATTCATGGCCATAGTATGGAATAATGGCTATGCAGCCATGCAGACTCACACATACACAGATCCCGGAGACTCACCCATGCAGAGGAGACACAGACCCTTCTTTTTTTCCTTTCCCAACGGGTGTCTAGAGGGCTCCCTCCTTTTGGACTCTCCCTCCAGGATCCTGACACAATCAACTGCTACTCCTAAACTAGCACCTTCCTGCCCCGGAAGACTGTGAGCGAGGGGAACAAACAGACTCCTCTTCCTGTCTCAGTCACCTTTCATTGCTTCTTTGCTGGACCGAGTTACAGGGCCAGACCTTGTGGGAATCATCTCCTAGTCACCATTGGTTACTGCTGAGGACTCTGAGGATGCTTTTCTGCTGAGACTGGAATAGAGAGCCAGCTCTTGCCTCAAACAGACTGCGTGGATGGGAAGAACTCGGCTGTCTGAGTGAACAGTCTGCAGGCACACACACATACACACACACACACACACACACACACACACACACACACACTGCAGGTCAGTGTGAGGGGACCAGTTTTGTCTCCCATGCTCAGCTTGTAGAGTCCATTGTCACATCTTCTGAGGTGACTGGTTCCATGGCTCAGTGGTAAAGTATTTATTGTGTAGGGATGAGGGCCAGACATTGAAAACCCAACACCCACAAAAAAGCTACAACTCCAGGTCTGGAAGCATCCGGTTATGACAGTGCACAACGGTAACCGTTGGGATGGGAGGAGCTTCGTGTAAAGACAGATGGTGCCCAGGGGCTTCCAGCCACCTAGTAGAAACCGTTCGCTACACCGGACATCAACCCTTGTTGTCTACATGTCTACATGTACACACATACATGTGCAACAGAGAGAAAGAGATAGCACTTTGCACTTCCTGTTAAGTGTGTCTTGTCACCCATGATTACAGAGGGAGCTTCTCTAGAGACTTTCAAAATATGTCACTTCCTAAGCCCTGGAACAGCTCGGTTGGTGGTCAAGGGAAGGTCAGGTGTGTCTCCCGTGTCTCCTTCATCTCTGCTAGCCTAAAACCCCAGCTGTTTGGTAGTTCTGAACATGGTCCATCAGTACAGCAGAAAATCCCTTGATTCTCTGACCACGATTTTGACTAATAACTCACTGGAAACGGTGTGATAGAACAATAAAGAACCCCGGGGTCAAAAAGCCTTTCTCCCAGATAACTCTGATACTGTGGGCATCACCTTCTCTGCGCATGCCCAGGAGGAAGTTCTGCTTTCACAGAGCGCTCAGGGAGTTTAACATCTCTCCTTTGTGTTTCATCGTCTCATGGCGTGTGGGATGCTGAATACTCTAAACACTGAACCTCTAGAAGCTTGACCCCATTGACCTGCCACAAGTAATTACCTCTGAGCGACTCCTGCGCCAGCGAGAAGCCAGAACAGGACACAAAGCAGAGGTGAGCTGTGGCAGTCGCTGACTGGGGGAAGTGGGTGTGACTGGGGCAGCCGCTCTTTTCATGCCTCCCCGTTCACACGGGAGTTCAAAGCCGAAGCAGACAGTGCAGTCCTTGTCTGGCAGGATGTTTGAAGCTGTAGCGCTTGCCCATGCCTGCCTCCAATTCTTCTCTCTTGGATGAGGCCAGGCTCTGTTTGCTTTGCAGATGAAAGGGGGATTTTACATGGAAACGGGTGACTCTAGAACTCTTAAATCCGCGGTGAGGGAAAGTCAGCAAGGCTCTTCCCTTCACCCCTCCTGAGTGGAAAACTATGCCCTCTCTGGGGAAGATCTTATCTAGAAAGCCCTTGGCTTCTGGGCCACAGCCCCGAGAGGTCTTCTCTCAGCTCTGTCCTGCTGAGAGAAAATGAATGCTCTTAGTAGAAGGGTCACTTTCCTGCCCTGTCCTGACTCACACTGGAGCCAGCCAGACCTTGCTGTGTGGCTGGGTAAGAGGCACCTGATTGCAGAGGTCCTCAAAGTCACGCTTAAGGTGCTGACTGCGGGGACAGCCTCCCCCTAGGCTTTGCACCATTCGACACATTGTCCATAGAGCAGCAGAATCTTCAGCTCTCTCCTTCATCTCTGGACAACAGCAAGTGACAAATGAAACTATGTGCGCCTCTGCTTGCCCTCAAAAGTCACCTTTACTGTGCCACTGAATTTCATGACAAACTAAGGGGAGATCACCAGGCTTACCAGCAGTCACTTCAAATCCTCCTCACCTGCCATGCTCTCTCGGGTTTATATTCAAATATGAAAGTATGCTGTAGGAAAATAGGTTCCACTGAGCCACCCAGAGTGTCTCCTCTCATTGCACAGCCAACCCATCAGTGGTAGAGGGCACAGGAAGAGAAAGGAAGGCCAGGACACTTTTCTAAAGAGCTAGTGAAAGCATGTGTTGGCCAGGAAAATGGTATGTTGTCAAAGTGAGATTATCAAAATGAAATCGTCAAAACCTTCACATTCAAGGCTTGCAAAACCCTGCAAGAACCTTTAAACCAGTCTTAGATGCACAGTACAATGCCACTTAGTTCTGTGACAGCTGGACAAGGGACTTGTCAGGGACACGGCGGCAGGACACCTTTATCATGACAGGGATCGGCTACGGATTACGAAGGATTAAGATCTACTGCTCCAGGACGGGTAGAAGGCGGTGGAATTACAATCCCCCATACTAATAGACACGTCATCTTTCACTGCAGGAACCTGAGAAGAAAATGCAGCTCCCAATGTACACCTCTGGGAAGAGACAGTATTTACATAAGATGCAAATGCTGGAGCGGAACCAAAGAAGGCAGGAGGTAAAGAGAAGAAGGTCACCTTTACCAGATTTGAGGGCATTGTCACTGTCCCGCTGAGCCAGTCCGTTCTCAACAGCCCAGCAGAAGCCGCCATTGCCTGAGCTGGGAAAAACAGGAAGATGACCTTTTGTTCCCTGTCTTGATGAGTCCTTATTTTTCTTTTTTCTTTTTTTTTTTTTAAACTTCCTGCAAGGCTAGATCTGTGCTTCAAGCATCCCTTTCCTTTTTTCCTTTTTTTTTTTTTTAATTTACTTCTTTATTTCATGAGGGCAGAGAGCACACACATGTGCCGCGGAACGTGTCTGGAGGACAGAGACTAATTTTTGTAGTAGGCTTTTTCCCTTCATCATATGGGTTCTGGTCATCACACTCAGAATATCAGGCTTGGCAGCAAGCTCCCTTAGTCACTGAGTCATCTCACTGATCCCTCGAGTGTCCCTTTCTCTGTTCTCTTTGCTTTGTTTTTGAGAAGGGGTCTCACTATATAACTCTGGCTGGTCTAGAACTCACTGTGTGGGCCAAGATGGCCTCCTGTCTCCTGAGGGTTGAGGTTAAAGATGTGCAAAAGCCTAGGTTGTTCCTCTTTTAAAAAGCTGCCCCTTGGCCCTCTTGCTCTAGCTGGAAAACAGGGTAAATCATATTCTTTTCTTGGCTTAGTAAAAGAGGGAATGGAAGTCAGTCTTTATTCTGAGACAGAGGCCTCTCCCTAGAATCCATGCCATAGAATTTCCTAGCGAGGAGCACCTTCTGCCAGGATGCTTGTACCCCATGCTTGGGAGGCTAGAGAGGAGGACTGCCACAAGACCTAGGCCAGTCTGGGTTACGCAGAAAGTTTCAGGACAGCTGAACTATGGGGTAAAACCCTGTTTCCAAAAGAAGAAACAAGCAAGGCTTTTGTCTTGTTCTATTTGTGCTTCTTTAAGAGAATACCAGAGACACAGTAATTAATAAAGATGATGTCTTAGTCAGGGTTTCTATTGCTGTGAAGAGGCAGCATGACCACGGCAGTTCTTATCAAGGAAAACATTTCACTGGTGTGGCTGCTTACATTTAAGAGGTCCAGCCCATTATCATCATGGTGGGGCATGGCTGCATGCAGGCAGACGTGGTGCTGGAGAAGGAGCCAAGAGTCCTACATCTTGAATTACAGGCAACAACAACAAAAAAAAATGGTCTCAGACACTGGGTGGTACCTTGAGCATGTATGAGACCTCAAAGCCCAACTCCATAGTGACACACTTCCTCTAACAAGACCACACCCACTCCAAGAAGGACACGCCTCCTAATAGCACCACTCCCATTAGGGGTCATTTTCTTTCAGACCACCACAGATGGTGACTCTATTGAGATGAGGAAGTTTAAGGCTGAGATACTGGCAGTTGATGCTACGCCACAGCACAGCAGAGGTCATGGTGGGTAACACTGTCAGTGAGAGTGAGGGGTCAGGAGCAACCAGGGCAGCCTTTGTTACCTTCCAGGGAGAGCTGGCCTCCTCCTGTGGTAATAGTTTTACTCTCCACCCAAACAGCTCTTAAAGTCCCACCTGCAAATTAGCAAAAGAATTGGGAAGGGGTATGTTTCCAACCTGTGAATTTGGGAGGACACACTGGAACACTTTCTGCAGGAAAGCTCTGCAAGTGACTTACCCTTAAGCTCCCCCACACACACACCTCTCTAAGGAACTGGTCTGTAGTTATGTCTGCAATTCCGAAGCACCACCCACAGACAAGGGCTGATAGGCAGGCTCCTTTCATAGATGCATGCCTCTGTGAGCCAGCGAGCATGCTCGCCTTTCTCCAAACAAGCCTGAGAATAGAACTGTCACAGAAGGCGATGGGAACAGAACCATTCTGATGTGTTCAAGGATGACCAGGTCTGTGAAATGCCCATACTTGGATGTTGCCGTATCCGTTCTGGAGAAGACAGTTTGGGAGAATATTAACCACTTCTAGTTTATCATTTCAGGCCCAAATGGAGTTGATGATGAAGAGTCTTCAGCGTGCAGCAAGACTTGATATGCAAAAGCTGGAAGACCAGAGTGGCAATAAAGTCACCCAAAGCTTGCCGAGGAACAATAGCTATGACGTTATCACCATAGTGCCTGATGAAACCATAAACAGAGACCCAGGTGAGGACTGTCATTCCTTCGGTAGAACATTTCACATTCTGGTTTAGTTTGGTTTGGTTTGGTTTGGTTTGGTTGTTGTTTTAAGACAGGCTTTCATGTAGCTCAGGGTAGCCTCAGACTCCCTAAGTAGTCAAAGATGACCTTGAACTTCTGATCCTCCTGCATCCGCCTCCCAAGCACTGCATTGCACCACTATGCCTGGTTTGTGCATGCCATGTTAGATAGCAAGCCCAGGGCTTTGTACTTGGCAAGCAAACACTCCTCCAACATAAGCTACATGTTTTGCTTTGAGAAAGAGTCAAATTTGAACTCATGATCCTCCTGCCTCAACTTTTTGAGCACTGAGATGCAAACATACATGAAATGTCATCAAATAAATGTCCATTATGGGCAGGGGAAGGAGAGTGAGGAGAAAACCAATAGCTGCCACCAAGAGGAGATTCAGAGTCTCAGAAGGAATGGCATGCTGCATTTCTCTCTTAGAGAAAAAGACAAAAGAGGAAAAAAAGAAAAAAGCACAAAGGTCGTTCTTCTTGTAGATTCTAAGTGCTTTATAGGCACTCCTGAAATCATAAGAGAGGCTCATAGCATCATCTTATGTCAGAGAGGGAGAGGCTCTTACAGATACATGAAGCTGCCTGTGTTTACAGACCACATGTCTATCACCTCCTTATCCCTGGAAGCCCCCTTTGTCCTATAGCTCAGTCTTCTTGGGTACCCAAGAATACCTACAGTGACTCTAGCACCACTACCCTCTGCTCCTGGCTCCTGCTTCATCCAGCATCTCTATGTGTGTGGGGGGGGGGGGGGGGCTCATGTCACTTGGGCCAGAGCTGCATAATCAGCCCTGCACTCTGAAGTTCTAGAAGCATTGTGCTGATCCAAAGTAACCTCATAGAAAACAAATCTGGCCGTGTTACTCTCCTGCTGAGAAAACAATCACCAGGATGGGAGAGCTGGCTCAGGGGTCCAGAGTTTGCCTCTCAGTACCCATGTAGCGTGGCTCAAAACTGTCAGTAACTCCAGTTCCAGGATACCTGGTGCCCTCTTCTAGCCCACTCCAAAGCCTGCACACACATGCCACACAAGAACACAAACACCTACTCATGAGCAAAAATAAAATAAATCTTAAAAAAAAAAAAAAAGCAGTCAGATTTCTACCAACCTGGGGACTAAAGCTCAGCTCTTCTACAGGGGCCCTGACCCTTCAGGATCCAGCCACTGCCTATGCTCTGATTTCCTCTCCTGCTGCCCCCAGTGTGAGTTCCCCAGGAGAAAGCTGCGTGCATCCCATATTGTTCCCAAACAGAGGCTGCTGTGCTGCGGGCAGAACCCCGCATCCGTCGTGCTGACCATGGTGGAGCTTGTGGCAAATGAGCTCTAGGCTGCAAAATCACCTGCTGAGGGGGATGCTGTCCCCACTCCAAGAGCAGGGATCTCAATCGATAAATTAATTAAACAAAAGGCAGAATAATGAAAATCAGCCTGAGGCATCCATTTAGCCCGTGCCCTGGTCTCAGCAGAAACAGGCTTTGTCGTCAAATAAATTTTTGCCACTGAAAAAAGTATTGACAAGACAACTCAGAAAAAGGAGCTGAGCTAAAGTTAACTCTGAGCCATCACCCGAGAACAACTGTGCTGGCTGTGGAAAATGTGCTGGGCTTGGGGGGACCCAGGAGGGACAGAAGACAAGGGGTTTCCATTGCTTCCCTGAGGCTTTCTAAAGGTTTCACTCTGTTCCAACTGCAATTCTCTCTCTCTCTCTCTCTCTCTCTCTCTCTCTCTCTCTCTCCTTCCCTCCCTCCCTCCCTCCCTCCCTCCCTCCCTCCCTCCCTCCTAAACCTGTAATCCCAGTTCTTGATCACCATGAGTACCTCGATTGGCATAGTGAGTTCCAAGCCAACCTGGACTCCACAGTGAGACCCAATCTCAAAGTCAGACAAACCAGTAGGTACTGTGATCTCTCATTTAATCCACACAACTAGAAGGTAGACGTTAACCCTCACCGGTACGTAAGATAGCCAGAATTCAAGGTCACATCGTCTTGACCTGCCTGCCACGACCTCCCTCAGATGTCAAGGATTCATAGCTTTGTCTAGGACAACCTTGGAAAGTATGCAGGCCTAAAACTGTGAGCCCTCACCCATCCTTGAAGAAACAGAAGCTGAAGAAGTTCACAGATGCTGGCCTTCATATTCTCCTATCCCAGATCTTTGTAGGATGGGAGCAAAACCAGGAAGCCTAGCTGGAGACAGCTACTGACCAGGGAGGTAGAGTTGTCTCAACAAATCGAGACTGGGCCAGCTGCAGAATCCAGGAGGGTGGGGCAGGGAACACCTTTCCCAGCTCCTATCCTCATCCTACTGAATGTCAGCATCTCCAGACAGAGGTGGTGGATGAACCCTACGTTTAATTCTCCAATTGACTCTGAAGACCAGCAGACCTTAGCTGGCCTGGATCTCAGAGTACAATCAACACTTCAATTGTTTGGGAATCTTTTCTCTTTGCGGTGACTGGATGTGTATGTGAATAATCCTGCCAAAATGCATCTAGAAAATGCAACTTGCTAGCATGAGATAAAAATTCTAATTGTTTTCCATTTAAATGAGATAAAAAATGAGGGAGGGATGCCCCTCCCCTCACCCCTGGCCACCTGTGGCAGGCAGAACTGGCCCCAGGGTCATGAGAGTGGAAGAGCTAGTCCTACCCCTCACTGGGTGCAGCATGACAAAGTGGGCCCTGACCTTGCCTGTGCAGCACAGTAGAACTGATCCTTTCAGTGGGGGAGCTGCATTCCCACCCCAGTGCCGGAGGGTGGGAGAGCGAGTGAGCTGGCCTGCCCTTCAACAGCTTCAGCACCCAGGAAAGTGGGCCCTGCACCTCACCTGGGCAGCACAATAGAACTGTGCTGATGAGCCAGCCCTGAGGGCACGAGGGAGAGAAAGCTGGCCCTACCCCCTCACCATCTGTGGCATTGGGTGAGCTAGCTGGCATAGTGCTGGAGAGCTCACCCTGGTGGTGCAGGATGCAGGAGAGCTAGTGGGATGTACAACTAACTCAGCTACTGCCCAGGTCCAGACCCAAGGCTGTGTGTTGTTCCACTCCAACTTCCACCTATCTGTGAACTGCTGGAGCATGGGAAGGGGCCGCATATCCACCACAACAGGATATCCAAGAGAAGTCCCAGTGAGGATCCAGTACCGATCTTCACTGTAGCGGAAGCCAGAGGCCTCAAACCAGACCAATGACTCATTGCAATGAACATTTGCAAGTAATAATGTATGTATGGACTAAAGGGTGTACTGTGTGACTCACTGAGACACACTGCAGCTTCCATGACAAGATTTTTTAAATTTTATTTGGGGAGGGGAGTTGCAAGGGTGGATACGAAGAGACAGGGAGATGAGTGGGATTGGGGTGCATGATGTGAAATCCACAAAGAATCAAAAAACGTTAAAAAAAAATAATAATAAAATAGAAAGTTGAAGGACTTTTTTTTAATGAGATCAGAATAACTAGGATCTCATGGAGGGAGATGTCTGCAGGCAACATCCTCGCCTGCTGCTGAGGTTGCTAGGAATGGCAATCTTCTGCTTACTTTCCTGCTTGCTGGGACAATATTGCTGACTAGAGCTCTGCAGAAGGAAGAGTTTGTTTTGGTTCACAGTTCCAGGATCGTTTGTTGTGGCAGGAAAGGTGAGGGGCTGGTCACATTGTGTCTGTTACAAGGAAGCGGGTAGACATGGATGCCTCCTTCTCTGTCCTTTCTACCAGTCTGAAAGACCAGGCTTTGGGGTGGTGCCACCCACATTTAGGTTATGTCTTACCTCCTCAGATAGACCTCTAGAAGCACAGTCACAGGTGTGCAACCACTGGTGTGTCTCCTAGGTGATTCCAAAGCCAGTCAAGGTGACAATGAAAACTGTCCCGGGCTGTGACAGAAGTATCACCACACACTTCTGTGAGGATGGAGAGAGTGGGGGCCACATCATGTCTGCCGTTCTCCCGTTGCTTGCGTTCTTGCTGCACAGCCCCATAGGCAGAAACTTACAGGGATAATAATGGACAGGTCTAGGATTCAAACGTGATTTTAATCACAGTACTGAGTTCTTCCTCTGTGACTCACAAGAGATCGTGATTATTTACCTCAGTTTCACATATGAGGAGATGAAATGCAGAAAGGAAGGTCTGTGCATCAGGTCCCAGCCAGATGTTCTCAGGATGCCTCACTCCAAGCTTTCACCCTTGATTGCTCCTGCCACACGTTCTAACAAAGGCTCCTTCTCGCTCATCCCAGAGAACCTCTTTGCCTGCTTTCCCTGTCTTCCCTGACTTTCCCTGTTGAGTGGGATGCAGCCAAGGTCAGAAACAGACCTAAGCATCCTGGTGGTCAGGAGCTGGCAACTCAGGCACCTGTGCCAGCTTCAGCAATTTAATGGAATGGCCACCATTTCTCGTTTTCCTCCGGAGGACTGGATGAGAATGTTAGCCTCTTGTGAGACAGAAGACAAGCTCTATTTTCTGCTACCTCTTTAAAACAAAACCCCCTTTAAATGTTTGGTTTATATAGTCACATGATAAATCACAATATAGCCGTATGAAATATGTAGTTAAGTACAACATACATGCCATAGCATCACTCTCTGGTGTACAACTCTGCAAGTCTTGCTGTGCTCGTGTGGTCCATGCCCTCTCCGGAGGCATGACTGGAACACAGCTGCAGGAGAGGTGCAGAAGATAGGCTCAGAGTCCTTCAGTGAACCCCAGCAGAGTGTTCTTCCTGAGAGCAGACACATCTTCCTGCTCCTAGAGCAGGGTCTGACAAGCGTAGTCTCTCAACCATAGATCCTTCCGCATCATTTTATTTTTAAAGAAAAAATATAAATAATGTGTTGTTTCACTTCTGTGACCCTGTCTTTCTGGATCTGTAAAATGGGAATAAATAGTATCAGTCAGTGTAGGGCTCAGGTCAGGTTAATCTCATATGTATAAAGGTGCATATGAGGGCTGAGGAGATTGCTCCAGTGGGAAAGTGTTTGTCCCAGGAGCTTGAGGACCTGAGTTTGGATCTTTAGTACCCATATAAAAAGCCAAGACAGGGCAGTATGCATCTGTAAATCCCAGTTTTAGAGAGGCAAAGATGGCGGGGAGGGGGGAGGGAGGGTATGACCCTTGAGGTTTGCTAGCCAACCAAGCTAGCCAACTCAGTGAGCTCTGGGTTCAGTAAGATGGAAAGCAATAGAAGTTACACTTGTCCTAAGCCTCTGGCTTCCACATGCACCTGTGCACACACATTCTTCTTCCCCACGTCCAGTGCACACACATCAACTGGGAGGCTCAGACAAATATATAGGAATGTGGATAAAACCGAAGGAAAAAATGGAACTGACATCTGTATCAGTAATTTGTCTCACCAAAGCAACAAAATACTTGACAGAAGTAACGTAAGGGAGGAGGGCTTATCCTAGCTCACAGTGTCAGTTAGTGAAGTCCAGCAGGGAAAATACCATGCGTGTCAGGAGCAGCAGGCAGCCAGCCACACTTCATCTGGTCCGGAAGCAGAGGGCAATAAATGCTTATACTCAGCTCACTTTCTCTCTTCTATCTGGTCCAAGACCCCAGCCTATGGGGTGGTACCACATTCAGGTGGGTCTTCCCACCGAGTCTAGACAACCCCTCCTGCACATGCTCAGAGGCTTGTTTCTTCAGGGCTTTTAGAACCAGCCAAGATAACAGCCAACCAACATTGACTACCACAATGTTTAATACGTAACAGCCTTTTCTTTCAGGAAGAGCCACCCTAAAACTATTATTTCAGTGTTACCTTCAGTTCTAACCTTATCTACCCACCTTCACTGTTTAACTACTAAACTACTAGGTGTTTGGGAAATACATAGCTCTGTCTTTGAACTACTGTGGGGTTACAGTTTTATACAGTGGTGATAACTTGTTCTAAAACACGTATTATAAATATACAGCCGCCAAACCTTCTTCATGCTGATTGCTCTACCATTCAGCTCACTCCTCATTCTTTTCACACACATCAACACATATTGCCTTCCCCCTGAAGACAAAATTAAAGCTTCATCCCGGAGCCTTAAACACTGGCCTCTACTCTGCTCATCCAAAATCCATGTAGGTTTCTAAAGATCATGATTTTGGGCTGTCAAGCACACTGGGACAGGAGGGGCTCATGGTTTAATGATGGTGTCTTTTCTCCATTGGCTGGGATCCATCCTCACAGTCTTTTGAAACTGGCTAGTTTTGAAAGAATTGTAGAGAGGAAGTGAAGAAAAGTAGGAAGGGATGGAGCACTAGGTCACTTAGACCAAGAGTACAAAAGGACCTCGGTGTAAATAACAGTTTCACCGGGTTTTGTTGGAGAGGGAGAGTAGGAAGATTAAAACATTTGCATCATAGGGACGGGGAGATGAAAAGATTTTAATTCCTTGTGGCAAACAACAGTTTACAGTGTTTGCAGAAAAGGCTAACATTTCATTGTTCTTCCAGTAGCAACCTTAAGTGGGTTATTCTACGATAAGAACATTTTAAATACTCAGTCTTAAGGACACAGTAAAAGAACATTTGCTCTTCTTCAGGAAGTTCACAGGATGAAGAATTCTTGGACTATCACACAGAGACTGACTATTGTGTCCGGAAAATTGGCAAAATGGAAGCCTGGCTCCGCGAGCAAGACGCCCGAGGACAGCTTTCCTGGAGCCGCTTCAGCTACGACTCAGACGAGCCTGAGAAGGATCACAGGAGGCCACGAGCACTGGTGAGGACCAGGACAGAGAGGGTCCCACTCTATGATGAGTTTTATGACCGAGAATGAGAAAGCTACACGCTGCCCAGACAGAGAGGAGTGGTTTGCTTGTTTTCATCAGAATCATTCCTACTTACATATGAACCACTCAGGGGGAAGTAATTTACATCTGTCTTCTGAAGTCTTGTAGTTCATGGGTTTGTCGTGTATGCTCTAGGTCTATGACTTAAAACTGAGGGGCTGAAACAAAGGTCACTTGTTTGTCTTACTTTTCTGTGGGTAGCTGGGCTCGGTGAGGCTCTTGTGTTGGTCTCTTCACACAGCTTATGGGATCTGACAGCAGATGGCAGCTCAGACTAGAGCCACATAGAGGCTGAGTTAGAACACTTTCATACAGTCCACGCATGGTCTGTGCAGCAAGGTAGTAAATCTTTCCTTTCAACCAGTCCAATGCTTCTAACAACAAATATTCTAGCTGGAGGAAGGTGGAGAACACAGAATTGACGAATGTCTAGTCATTGAACCCACCCTGAACCACATCCACCATAACCTATCAGTTTATGCAAGTCATAGATCAAATGCTAACAAATGAAGAGTCCACACAAGGGGACAGGTACCAAAGGGGGTCCATCCTGGGGACTTTAAACAACACTTCACTTGTCAAACCTTGAAACTGGTTTTGCCTTTAGAAACATAGTGGTAGCCAGGCGGTAGTGGTACACACCTTTAATTCCAGCACTCAGGAGGCAGAGACAAGTGGATCTCTGAGTTTGAGGCCAGCCTGGTCTACACAGTGAGATCCAGGACAGCCAGGGTTTCACAGAGAAACTCAGACTGAGGTGGAGGGAGTAGGGATGAAGAAACATGGTGACAACATGCCTGTAATCCCAGCACTGGAGAGGCTGAGTCAGGAGGATCATGAAATCAAGACCAGCCTGGGGTACATAACAGAAGCCTGTCTCAATCAATTAATCATCAATAAAGGCAAATCAAATCCTATAAAAAAATAATGAGGGCATATTATATATTTTAAAAAGTGAGTTTTTACAGAAACGTCACCGTGATGCTGCAAGCGACACTAGGAACACTGAAGCTACTTTTTTATAAGTTGCCCACACAGCAAGGACTCAGGAAAGAGGTGAGCAGTACCAGGTGGGAAAGGTAATTGTAGAATTAAAGCTTAAAATTAAGACTGCTGCACATAATCCACAAGTGGTTTGAATCATTTCAAGTTTCCAAGAATTTGGTAAACTTTAAAACAAATCAAAACAAAAACACGTTTTAAAGCCTTCAGTAGGAAATTTCCCAAAAGAGAAAAACCAGAGGAAAGCACCACCTAAGCACGGCATTAGTTCTCTCCAAGCCAGCCTGAGAGTGAGCCTGCCGGGAAGCTCGCGCCCTCCGAGAGGGAGAGCTAGGGTCAGTCCTTCTTGCATTTTCTTTTTGTATTTTTTCTGCTTCCTTTCTGTACTTCTGACAAGAAGCTAATTCGTACCAAAAGGTAATTATCAACACTAGGTTGTTTGGCCACCAGCTTTCTCCAAATGGTAAGACCCATCAGAGGATATGCAGATTTCAAAAGACCTCTGATGTTGTCACGTTTTTACAGTGTACCTGGAAACCTTCAGATAGGAAGGGGAACTCCCAGTGTTCAAGATAGTGGCATCAGGGACTAGAGAGGGGGGTCAGCAGCCAAGATCTCCTGTTGCTCCTGCAAAGGCCCCGGCCTGTGTTCCTGACACCCACAGGGCAATTCACAACCATCTGTAACTCCAGTTCCAGGGGATTTGACGCCCTCTTCTGACCTCTGCAGACACTGCATGCATGTGGTACATGGACATACTTTCAGACAAAACATCCATATACATACAATAAAAATAAATAATTTTTTTTTAAAAAAAGGACCCACATGTATTGTCCAGACTGCTCTGTCACAGAAAATTAGACAAGGCTTCCTTCTACAGACTCACTGGGCCATGAGTTCCCCTAGCGCATGGACCACAGCCTCTCCCTGTGTTATCAATGCCTACACTCCCCAACTGGACATCTGGCATAGAGTTTCTGAATTGCTCAGTTTACGTGTCGAGTCACTTATCAATTGGGAGACCCTCGTAGCTCCCGGCTCTGCGGGTACTCACACTAAGTCTCCTCGTTTCTCAAGACGCGCACACACAAGGTTCATTCACAGAGAAGAAACTTCTCAGCAGTTCTTGGAATGTGTGCATCAAAGTGGATGGCCTCAGGCACTGCCGTGAGGTCAAGAAGATATACCATATGCCGACGAAGACTCGGAGCACAAAGAGTTTTGCAAAACCACATCAGACTGTGTTCATGGCAAGGAGAATGGGTCCCAGGGCCTTCTGTGTGGGAGCTGATTTGCTTGCCTGTAACTCTTCCTTGGCCAGCTTATACACAGGACCTGGAAAGGATAATAATGGTTGTAAAATACATAGTTTGCGTGGATTGCGCTTGTCTGCCAGGCACTCGTCAATGGCCTTGCATGACTACTGCTCCTCACAGAAGTGTTGTGAGCCAGCATTCACCTCTCCAGCTAACGAGAACAGTGAGACACAGAGGGGTTCGGTGAAGCCAGAGTCATCCAGCAGAACTTCCCTGCAGACTTGACCATTGTTTTCAGAAAGTAACCCACTTGCTGAGAGCCAGGGAACCTCCCCTTCTTTACCGGGTTTACTTCGACGAATTCAAATGGTGACCAACATCCCATACTTCTTTCTATTGCCTGGTTTGTTTGTCTTTGGTTTTGTTTTTTGGAATTTTGTTCATGATCCTAGAGGCTAAGTAACAAGGTAAGAAAAACATACATAGATCCACCTGGAAAGGGAAAATTGGTAAGATTATCTGACAAAATTGGGATTATGGGGGTGGGGGGAGAAGGGAGGACAGAAGAGGAAGAGGAGGGGGAAGGGGAAGGAGAAGGAGAACTTGGGGGAATTGGATAGATGAAATGGAGGAAGGACAAAGAAGAGAGCAAGGAAAGAGATATCCTGATTGAGGGAGCCATTACAGAGCTAGCAAGAAACCTGGCCCTAGAGAAATTCCCAGGAATCTACAAGGATGACCCCAACTAAGACCTGGTGTGGGACAATTCTGCATTCTGACAATTATGTTTTAAATAAATGCTAATTGCCCAGTAGCCAGGCAGAAAGTAGAGGTGGGACAACCAGATAGGAAGTAGAGGTGGGTCAAGGAGAACAGGAGAATTCTGGGAAGGAGGAAGCCCATTCCTCCCCAGTCCTGTCCAGACACTGAAGAAGCAAGATGTGACCTGCTCTGCTGAAAAAGGTACTGAGCCATGTGGCTAACATAGATAAGAATAATGGGTTAATATAAGTTATGAGAGTTAATAAGAAGCCTGAACTAATGGACCAATCAGTTTATAACTAACATAGACTCCTGTGTGATTCTTTGGGGCGTAATGACTGTGGGAACCGGGCAGGACAGAAACCCCAACAAGCAGGCCTTCATGTTACAAAGACCCTAAGCAATAGAGGGTGTCCAAACTGGCCTTGACCTGTAGTCAGATTGATGAATATCTTAAATGTCACCATAGAGCCTTCATCCAGCAACTGATGGAAACAGAGGCAGAGATCCTCAGCGGAGCACTGGGCTGAGCTCCCAAAGTCCTGCTAAAGAGTGGGAAGAGTGATAATATGAGCGAAGAGGTCAAGACCATGAAGGGGACACAGTTTACTTGAGCTAAGGGGGGCTCACTGGCCAGACAGGGAAGGAACCATCATGGGACCAAACTAGACCCTCTGAAAGTTGGTGACAGTTGTATGGCTGGAGCAGACTGAGGGACCACTGACAGCAGCATCAGGATTTATCCATACTGCTTGTACTAGCTTTTTAGGAACCCATTCTCTTTGAATGGATACCTTTCTCAGCCTAGATATAGTAAGGAGGCCTTGGACCTTCCCCAAAGCAATGTGCCTTACCCTCTCTAAGTAGATGGGGGTGGTGAGATGGGGGTGTCGGTGGTGGGAATGGGAGGAGGGGAGGGAATGGGAACTGGGATTAGTATGTAAAATGAAAAAAATAGTTTGTTTTCTTTTTAAAAAAATAATAAAATAAGTTATAAAAAAGAAAGTATAGGAGTTCACTGTAAAGGAAAAGTGCTCTAGAGGGTTTTTTAGAGCAGGGAAGAAGGGCCTGATAGCCAGACTGTGAGCCTATAGCGAAGGCTCAAGGCACCTGCAGAGAATGGAGACACACTCTACTGTCATCATTGGGCCTGAAAGCATCTGGGTAAGCCCTGTCCACCCCGATCCCAGCCCCATCCCAGACACATCAGCCATGATTGGGAACAGCATGACTGGGTGCTGGCCCCAGAGCAGAAGCACCTGTTGTGTGATCTAAAAGCTAACAGCCATCAAGACTCAGGGGTCCTCCTTTTGTTTTGGTGCTGGTATTCAGATACTGAATGGTAGTGGGTTATTTCTTATTGTTAGTATTTAATTCTCAAACGTGTCCAATCATAACGTTCATTTATGTATTCATCCATACATTTGTGGAGAGCAGTGTGCAGGCCGTGACACACAAGTGGAGGTTCCAGAACAACTTTCAGAGTTCAGTTCTCACCCATGTGTATCCCAAGGCCTGAGCTCAGGTTGCTAGGCTCAGAGGCAAGTGCCTGTCCTATCAGCAGCCAGTCTCACTGGGCCTCTAGGTTTTATACAGGTGAATCGAATGTTTAAAATATAGCATGACTAGGATTGAAAATAAAATAAAATAAAATCACAGCTCTAACGGCATAAATATTTAGCATCTATCTAAAGCAACAACTTCTCTGGCTGATTTTCTGAAACCATAGACAGGAGGCTCAGAGCTCTACAGTGGGAGACACGCCCATCTGTCACCAGCAGTCTGGGAGCATCAGTCCTGTAAACATCCTGAGTGTGTGCTGACCAACCTACGGCCTCCACGGACATAGCTGCTGCTGCTGCTGCAAACTGTGGCATCCAGCTGGAAGCAAAGTTGTCAGTTTCCTACACACACGCACGCACACACACTATGTTCTGAATTCATCTTGTTCTGAATTTTTCATGAGAAGGAGATACCTCTTTTGCATAGTTTTGGGAACATGATTTTTTTCAATTCTGTTTCTTCTCATCCTGTGTTCATAATGGCTCAGCTACAGGCCAGGGTTACTAATGATGACATTTTGTCTTCTGTGAAGCCGTCATGTACATGAATGGATTGTCTACTGTGAGCACAATCTTTAAAACCAGAAGACAGAAGACAACAGTGAGGGGCTGCTCGCTGGCGGAGCATCTGACCACTATGTCCAGGTCCCTGAGTTCCAGAGCACCAGCCACCGCACCAGGCAAAGCCAGAGTACACAGACTCCGTGCAGCATCCTCCCTTCACCGGGGAGCACCCCGGTACTCATGCTGTGACTCGGAACGCTTTATTCTCAACAACAGAAACTTGTTTGCATTTAGCACATCAGAGAATTCAAAAGAAAAAAACACTATCTAGGTGAGGAAAGATCAATCAAAATCTAAATTGCACTGGGTGTTGGCGCCACACACCTGTGATTCTGGCTCTTGGGAAGATGAGGCAGGCAAATCTCTGTGTGTTCAAGGCTAGCCTGGTCTAAAAGGCAAATTCCATGACAGCCAGAGCTACACAGAGAAACCCTGTCTCAAAGAAACAAGCAAAAAAACTCTAAGTTAGATCTTATTTCTAAAGAAATACTATTTTATTCAGGCACACAATGAATGTTGAAGACCCCAGTCAGTAGTGAGGACACATTTAAAATACATGCTTACAGTAAGTCTGCAATACATGCATTCTATTTTCTAAAATTTGTAAAAGATTTTTATTTTTGTGGATGGTTTTTTCCAGTATGTAAGTGCACTGTGTGTGCCTGGTGCCTGTGGAGGCCAGAAGGTGCCAAATCCCCTGAAACTGCAATTACAAATGTTTGTGAGCTTCTATCTGGGTGCTGGGAACTGAACCTGGGTCCTCCACAAAAGCAGCAAAGGCTCTTAACTGCTGACCCATTTGTCCATCCTACACACTATTCATTTAATCCTGCATTAGACAATGGGTGTGAGCATCCACTCCAGGCCAAGCACTGTTCCACCTTCTGAGATTATCACTGTAAATACACACAATCCAGTGGGAAGTCGTGAGCAGGCAGCTGAGTACATGGTGAAATACACTACGATACAGTGGGAGGTCATGAGCAGGAAGCCAAGTGCATGGTGAAATTCCTTGTGGTTTAAGCATCGTTAAGAAGAACAAAGCAAAGAAAAAGACTGAGGCTGGGTGCTGAGGGAAGAGACTGTGAGTCCCTCACCCAGGACTCAGGAAAGGAAGAGTCCTCAATCAAAAAGAGGTGCTAGCCTTGAGGAAAAACCCATGGAACAGAGGGCAATGTGCAAAGGCCCTGAGATAAAATGGAATATGAGGTATTTAAGAGGAAGCAAAGCAGCCAGATGGGAGTGCACCAATTCATTCTTCTGTTGCTAGAACAAAATACCTGAGGCCACAGGCTTCATTTTCTTTCTTTTTGTTTTATGTATATATTGGTGTTTTACCTGAATATTATATGCAATTCTGTGAAGGCCAAAAGAGGTTGTAAGACCCTCTGGGACTGAAGTTACAAACAGTTGTTAGCTGCCAAGTGGGTGGGTGCTGCAAACTGAGCCCAGGTCTTCTATAAGAGCAGCCATCACTCTTAAGCATTGAGCCATCTCTCCAGCCACACACATGATTTTTCTTTACAAAGAAGTCTATTTGGTCCAGGTTTGGGCAACCCCAACAACTCAGCTTCTAGTGAGGGTTTTCCTGGCTACCTCACTGGGATGGCTGATGTCACACATGCTAAGACATATACCAGAAAGATTCAGAGGGCAGGCTCGTGTGTGTGTGTGTGTGTGTGTGTGTGTGTGTGTGTGTGTCTGCGTGTGTCTGCGTGTGTGTGTGTGTGTGATTTGCATTTGTGTGTACAATAGGTACCACTCTGAGTGTAGGTACACATACCACGGTGTGCGTGTGAAGGCTGATACTGAGCATCTATTCTCAACTTCCACGTTATCAAAAATTCAGAATGCACAACACAACCATGAAGCCTAATGAGAACCATAGAAACTGGAGGACAGTGATGTGTCACGAAGCTTCAGGCATAACTGGTGTGCAAAGACATCACTCATGCAGAGACTGTGCATTTCTGGGTGTAGGGGTGTCAACAAAATCTGTTTCTTATGACTCACCGTGTCACACTAAGCTTCCATGACGAGCCTGATTTTTTCCTTTTTTTCTCTTAAATTTTATTTCATTTTATCTTGAGGGGGGAGGTTGCAAGGGCAGAAGGCAGATCCTAAGGGACAGGGAAATGAATGGGATCAGATGCATGATATGAAGGATACAAAGAATAAATAAAAAGAAAGTTAAAAAAGAAAAGAAGTCTGTATCGTCTACACAATGCTGCTGTAAGCTAATACTGCTCTAGAGTATAAACCGTTTCGGTAACTTTAGCTTACAAAGGTTGCTATACATGTTATCACCCCAGCTTCCTGTCTATCATACTTCTCTCCTGATCAGGTAGTATTGATAAGCACAGGTCAGTTTGGGAATCTGGTGAAAGCATGGCAGAATGGGGACTGCTTAGCAGGATGTGTTTAAGAGATTCATTCAACTTCCACATACAGTAAACTTGGTGCTGAATGAATGATGAAGGAACAGCAGTCATCCATTGGTCACTGAGTCATCTAGACACATGACAGCAATGTGCATGAGGTGTAAGGAAGTATTCTATGGAATCCAGTGAGATGGCTCTGCAGAGTAAAGGCACCTGTGCCACTAATCCTGATACCCACGTTCAATCTCTGAGACCCACAGCAAAGCTGGAGGTGGGGACAGGGAGATCCATACAAGGCTTGCCAGCCAGCCTAGTCTATAAACACACACAGTCACACAGACACACTGACAGAGAGACAGAGACAGAGACAGATTCGATAAATTCTTACCACCACTAAACTAAAGGCCAATAAGGCAAAGAAAAATCTAATTATTTTTTTAAATCCATAGAGAAAGAAAAAAGTAGAAAAGAGAAAGGCAAATAAACCCCAGAAATTCAAACACTAAGGACACATATTTTAAGCCCAACTGTGTTGCAAGGAGAGGACCTGCATGTTCATCCCGTCCACTAGGCTAGCTTACACCCAAAATAATCACACAGAAACTGTATTCATTAAAACACTGCTTAACCCATTAGCTCTAGTTTCTTATTGACTAATTCTTACATCTTAATTTAACCTATTTCTATTAATTTGTGTATCACCACGAGGCTGTGGCTTACTGGCATGATTCTAACCAGCATCCATCTCAGGCAGAGGATCCATGGCTTCTCTGACTCTGCCCGTCTTCCTCCCAGCATTCGGATGTTTTCCCCACCTACTTAAGTTCTGCCCTATCAAAAGGCCAAGGCAGTTTCTTTATTCATTAACCAATAAAGGCAACACACAAACAGAAGGATCTCCTACACCACAACTGTAGTAATGTAAGATGTAAGCAGTTAATAACATGATGAAAACTAACTGTGGGGGTGGCGAGACTGGAGAGAAAAGCACCTCTACACTAGCTCCAAGAAGCATATTCTAAACAAAGACACAAATGGCCTGACAGTAAAAGAGTAAGACAATACCAGCATCAAAAAAAAAGCCCTCTGGCATAATCATATAATTACAGTAGTGTTAGAGAAGAATAGACCTGTAACAGGAACACCTCACTAGTATGAAATTGACCCCCCATAAGGAAGTCATGACAGTGTACACCCACCTTTGAGAAGGCGGGTTTGAACACTTAGTGGAGTCACAGGTGTCAGAACAACCAAAGAAGGGTTTCAAAGATTGAACGAGAGTCCATGAGCAGGTGCACAGCAAGGAACTGGACACCTGACATGACACATATCTATAATACGCTTCAGTAGTGTGGCTCCATTCAAGCCCATTGTGACAATCGAGAGGTTAAAAGGGATTTAAAAGCTCATTGCTTCTAGAAACCACTTAAATTTGCTCCAGAATGTATCAGAGAAAACCTGCAAATTTGGAAGTTCCAGAAATGAAGAAAAAGATGCTGGCATCATACCCAGGTTCACAGGTAAGGAAGAAGGTGGCTTTAATAGTGTGCCTCCCTGAAAGGTCCTCTACTCTTCAGCAGTTCTAGAACAGCAGGTGGGGCTCCGTGATAAAGTGTTTGCCTAGCATGTGCAAGGCCCTGCGGTGATCCCCATGATCACACTTTAAAATGTTAGCCCCAGCCACTAAGTCCCATAAAATATAATCCAAACCCACTCACACAGACTTCAGATAAACACAGAGGAGCTGACAAAGAGAAATGGCCAAGTAACATAAAAACACAGATCTATCAGAATTACACCCCACTTCTCAGTGGAAACTCTGAATGCCAGAAGGTCCTGGACAGATGTTCTGCAGACACTAAGAGATCACAGATGCCCAGACTACTATACCCAGCAAGGTTTTTAATAATCCCACACCAACAAAACCCAAAGGAGGGAAACACACACACACTACCAACAACAATAACAAAACCAAAAATAACAGGAACTAACAATCACTGGTCATTAAAATCTCTTAATATCAATGGACTCCATTCATCTATAAAAAGACACAGGCTAACAGATTGGATACGAAAACAGAATCCATAATTCTTCTGCATACAAGAAACAGCTCAACTGCAAAGAAGATATTACCTTAGAGTAAAGGGTTGGGAAAAGATATTCCAATCAAATCAAACTAATAAACAAGCTGCTACAGCTATCCTAATTGCTAACAAAATAGACTTCAAACTGAAATTAAAGAGATAAGAAAGACATTTCATATTTGTCACAGGAAAAATCTATCTAGATAAAGTCTAAATCCTGAACATTTATGCCCCAAATACAATGGCACCCTCATTTATAAAACATAAATTACACATTAAACTACAAAAGCATTAAATTACAAATTAAACTACACACACTAATAGTGGGAGACTTCCACACCCCACTCTCACCACTGGACAGGTCTGCCAGACAGAAACTTAACAGAGAAATAAAGGAACTAACAGATGTTAAGTGTTTAAAAGACATCTATAGAACATTCCACCTAAACACAAAAAAATATACCTTCTTCTCAACACCTCATGGAACCTTCCCTAAAATTGAGCACATACTTGCTCACAAAGCAAACCTCAACAGATTTTTTTTTAAAAAAATGGAATTACCCTCTGTATCTTATCAGGTCACCATGGCTTAAAGTTAGAATTCAACAACAACCCTAACTGCAGAAAGCTCACAAACTCATGGAAATTAAACAATGCTCAAATGAATCACCCTGGGAATTAAGAAAGAAAAAAAGGAAGAAATTAGAGACTTCCTAGAATACCGTGAAAATGAATGCACAACATATCTAAACTTATGGGATACTCTGAAAGAAGTACAAAGAGGAAAGTTCACAACACTAAGTGCCTACATGAAAAACCTGGAGAAATCTCACACTAGCAACTTAACAGCACACCTGAAAGCTCTAGAACAAAAGGAAGAAAACTCACCCTGGAGGAGTTGATGCCAGGAAATAATCAAATTGAGGGCTGAAATCAATAAAATAGAAACAAAATACAAGTAGAAATAGAAACAAAAAACAATACAAAGAGTCAATGAGACAAAGAGTTGGTTCTTTAAGAAAATCAACAAAATTGGCAAACATTTATTCAAACTAACCAAAAGGCAGAGAGAGAACATTCAAATTAATAAAATCGAAAATGAAAAGGAGGACGTAACAACAGACATGGAGGAAATCCAGGGAATCATTAGGTCATGTTGCAAAAGGAGCAGTGGGCTGCAATCCTGCCACCCTGCTCACGGCCGCCTGACTAGCTTTATGGGTCTTCTTTCTATGTGTTGCTTTCATTGGTTAATTAATAAAGAAAACTGCTTGGCCTGATAGGTCAGAACATAGGTATGTGGGGAAGACAGAACAGAATTGTGGGAGAAAGAAAGCAGAGGCAGGAAGACACATGAAGTACCGGCCCAAGATGGACGTAGGTTAGAATCTTCCTGGTAAACCACCACCTCGTGGTGCTACACACATTAATAGAAATGGGTTAATCAAGATGTAAGAGTTAGCCAGTAAGAGAATAGAGCTAATGGGCCAGGCAGTTTTTAAATGAATACAATTTATGTGTTGTTATTTCGGGTGTAAAGCTAATCGTGCAGGAGCCAGGTGGGACGAGAAGCAGGCCCGCTGTTCCTTCTACAAAATGATGCCAACGTGTGGATAACTGAATCCACATAAAGCCTGAGAGAGCTTGGGAAGTAATTCTAGACAAAAATTCTAGACAAAACTTCTAGAGTAAAGCATGGCTTCTTGGTAGCAGCAATTTCTCGGGTCTGCTATGCTTGATAGAGGCAAGCAAGTGCTCTCATCTAAGAGAGGCTTCCTGACTCAGCTTTAGCTGCAAAACCCTGCAGCTCTTTTAAGAGGTCCTGCCACAAAACACTTAAATGGTGTTGATGAAAAGTTGACTGAATGCTTCTCAGTTTTCAGCTGTAGCAGGAAAAAAAGCTGTGCTGTTTTAAAAGGCCAGCTTTCTGGGCTGTCCTACCAGGGCAAACTCTGACTCTTTCAGGCAGGCAGTCTGACTGAGTGTGGTCTATGAGCAGAATGCGGCAGCTTGCTTGCTGGTAAGGACCTTGAAATGCCATTGAGTTATGGCAATAAAAATGGCTACAGCCGGTACCTCCGCCATGAGGCTGGAAAGCTAAGGAATGGGCTGGATCTAGCCATTAAAGCCACAACTTAAATTTTCTCCATAAAGACTCATGTGGTCAAAAAAAAGAGATTATACAGTAAAGAGAGATTCAAAAACAAAGAAAACCTCTAAATGGTTTACAGAGTGTTAAAAATATATGCAGGTTAAAGGTTAAAGTTCTTAAAAGTAAAAAAAGAAAAAAAGGAGCAGTTGGGTGTGGTGGTACACACCTTTAAACCCAACATTTGGGAGGCACCTCTGTGACTTCAAGGTGTGATAGCATGCACCTTTAATCCCAATGCCTAGGAGGCAGGGACAGTCAGATCTCTGTTAGTTCAAGGTGTGGTAGCACACACCTTTAATCCTAGCACTAGGGAAGCAGAGGCAGAGGGATCTCTGTGAGTTCAAGGACAGCCTGGTCTACAGAGTTATTCCAGGACAAAGATATACAGAGAACCTGTCTCAAAAAGTAAAAGTAAAAATAAAAGAAATAGAGGTAAAAATAAAACTGCACAAAGATGGAAAATACACAGAGAATCTTGATATTATATGCTATTATGCTCTTTTTGAATGGTTTGAATGCTGAGGAAGGAGCAACAGCTGCTAAAAGATATTTGTTTATAAATGCTGCTGAATTAATCCACAATAGGTATTCTGAAAATACCTTGACTTCAAAATTGAAGTCAAAAGGTGTGTTACTTTGGAGAAGAGATCTTGCTTTTGTTTCCACAGTAAATGAGAGGCTGTGGATTCATTCTGAGATAAGAAAAATCCAGTTTGATCAAGGAAGACCACCTGAGAAATCTCCAGTAGAAATAGATGGCCTGGATGTCTGAGTTCTACATCTAGAACAGATTCAAGACTGCTGCCTGAGATGATCAAGACTCACAGGATACTCCAGTCAGGACTTGATTATAACTCTAAATTTTCTTTAGGACCCCATAAGATTATCAGTGCCCCCAACCAGCCTGGAATACTATGCCCACATTCCCAAAAAATGGACTATGGATATTTTCCTTTGTTTAAAAAAAAAAGAGGGGGAAGTGGTGCGAGAAAATTGTCTGTATTCTGTCAATCATGTTTTAAATAATAAATGCTGATTGGCCAGGCAGGAAGTATAGGTGGGTCAACCAGACAGGAAATAGATTCGGGGCAATGAGAACAGGAGTATTCTGGAAAGCAGGAAGCTCCCTCTGCAGTTCTGTCCAGACTACCGGAGAGGCAAGATGTAAGTTGCCCCTCTGAGAAAGGTACTGAGCCATGTGGCTAACATAGATAAAAATAACGGGCTAACATAAGTTATAAGAGCTAATAAGTAGCCTGAGCTAATGGGCCAATAAGTTTATAATCTTATGGAGTCCTCTGTGTGATTTTTTTGGAGGCTTGCTGGCTGTGGGGTACCGGGAGGGCCAGAAACCCTCAACAAGCAGGCCCCTTCATAAGTATGACAAGGTCATACTTCAAAAACCTGTACTCCACAAAATTGGAAGATTTAAAGGAAACAGACAATTTTCTAGATAGGTACTGCATACCAAAATTAATTCAATAGCTGGTAAACAATTAAAATGACCTATAACCTGTAAGAAAATAGAAGCAGTCATCAAAAGTCTCCAAAAAAAAAAACCACACACACACACACAAAAAAAAAAACCCACAGCGCCAGATGGTTTCAGTGCAGAATTCTACCAGAATTTCAAAGAGCTAATACCAATACTCCTCAAATTGCTCCATACAATAGAAACAGAAGGAACACTGCCAAACTCTTTATGAGGCTACAATAACCCTGATACCCAAGTCACACAAAGATGAAACTAAGAAAGAGAATTACAGACCAATCTCCCTCATAAACATTGATGTAAAAATACTCAATAAAATATTGACAAATCAAATCCAACAATATATCAGAAAAATCATCCACCATAATCAAGTAGGCTTCATCCCAGAGATTCAGGGATGGCTCAACATACGAAAATCTGTCAATGAAATCCAAAAACTGAAAGAAAAACCCACATGATCAGCTCATTAGATGCTGAAAAGGCCTTCAACAAAATCCAGCACCCCTTCATGATAAAGGTCTTGGAGAGAGCAGGGATACAAGGAACATACCTAAATATAATAAAGGCAATATACAGCAAGTCAACAGTCAACACCAAACTAAATAGAGAGAAACTCAAAGTCAATTCCACTAAAATCAGGAACAAGACAAAGCTGCCCACTCTCTCCATATCTATTCAATATAGTACTAAAACTTCTAACTAGAACAATAAGACAACAGAAGGAGATCAAGGGGATACAAATTAGAAAGGAAGAAGTCAAACCTTCCTATTTGCAGATGATATGGTAGTATACATATGTGACCTGAAAAATTCTACCAGGGAACTCCTATAGCTGATAAACACCTTAATATGGCAGGATGCAAGATTAACTCAGAAAAAATCAGCAGTCTTCCTATATACAGACGATAAGCAGGCTGAGAAAGAAATCAGAGAAACATCACCCTTCACAATAGCCACAAAAAATACAAAATATTTTGGGTGTGGCTCTAATCAAACAAGTGAAAGATCTATATAATAAGAACTTTAAGTTTTTGAAGAAATAAACTGAAGAAGATATCAGAAAATGGAAAGATCTTCCATGCTCTTGGATAGGTAAGACCAACATAGTAAAAATGGCAATCTTACCAAAAGCAATTTGCAGATTCAAAGCAATCCCTATCAAAATCCCAGTACAATTCTTCACAGAGCTTGAAAGAACAGTACTCAACTTCATATGGAAAAATCAAAAAACCCAAGATAGCCAAAACAATCCTGTACAATAAAGGAACTTGCAAAGGCATCACAGTCTCTGACTTCAAACTCTACTACAGAGCTACAGTCATGAAAAAAAATGGTATTGGCATAAAAACAGACAGGAGGACCAATGGAATCGAATCAAAGGTCCTGATATTAATCCACACACCTATGAACACTTGATTTTTGAGAAAAAAAGCTAAAATTATACAATAGAAAAAAAGAAAATATTTTCAACAAATGGTGCTGCCATAGCTGGATGTCGACATGTAGAAGAATGCAAATAGATCATTTATCCCCATGCACAAAACTCAAGTCCAAATGGATCAAAGACCTCAACATAAAGTCAGCCATTAAACCTCAAAGAAGAGAAAGTGTGAGGTAGCCTTGAACGCATTGGCACAGGAGACCACTTCCTACATATAACCCCAGTAGATTTCTCAGTAGGCGCTGAGATTGACAGTTAATAAATGGGACCTCCTAAAACTGAGAATCTTCTGTAAGACAAAGGACACAGTCAACAAGACAAAATGGTAGCCTATAGAATGGGAAAAGTACTTCACCAACCCCACATCTGACAGAGGGCCGATCTCTAAAATACAGAAAGAACTCAAATATCAGACATCAAAATACCAAATAATCCAATTTAAAAATGGGATACAAACCTAAAGAGAGAATTCTCAACAGAGGAATCTCAAAAGGAATTGCTCAGCATCCTTAGCCATCAAGGAAATACAAATGAAAACTACTCTGAGATACCATCTTACACCTGTCAGAATGGCTAAGATCAAAAACACTAATGACAGCTTATGCTGGAGAGGATGTGGGATTGCTGGTGGGAGTACAAACTTGTACAGCTGCTTTGGAATTCAGTATGGCGGTTTCTCAGAAAATTGAGAATCAACCTCCCTCAAGATTCAGCAATACCAACCACTCTTGGGTGTATACCCAAAGGATGGATACTCATACCAAATGGACATTTGTTCAATTATCTTCGTAGTAGCATTATTTGTAATAGCCAGAACCTAGAAACAACCTAGATACCCCTCAACTGAAGAATATAGATAAAGAAAATGTGGTACAGTTACACAATGAGTACTACTCAGCGGTAAAAAAAAAAAAAAGAAAAAAAGACAACTTGAAATTTGCAGGCAAATGGATGGAACTAGAAAAAAACAACCTGAGTGAGGTAACCCACACCCAGAAATACAAACATGGTATGTACTCGCTCATAAGTGAATATTAGACATAAAGCAAAGAATAACCAGCCTACAGTCCACAACCCCAGAGAAGTCGGGAAACAAGGAAGACCCAAAGAAAGACATACATGGATCCTCCTGGGAAGGGGAAATAGACAAGATCTCCTGAATAAAGTGGGAGTATGGGAGGGAGGGTGGAGGGTGAAAGGGAAGTGAGAAGGGGAGAAGGGGAGCAGGAAGGAGAACAGGAGGGATTGGGAAGGTCGAGTTGGGGGAAGCGCAAAGAGGGAGAGCAAGGAAAGAGGTATATTGATAGAGGGAGCCATTATGGGGTTAGCAGGAAACCTGGCACTAAGGAAATTCCCAGGAATCCACAAGGATGACCCCAGCTAAGAATCTAAGCAATAGTGGAGAAGGTGTTTTAGCTGTCCTTCCCTGTAAACAGATTGATGACTGCCTTAATTGTTATCATAGAACCTTAGCCCAGTAACTGATGGAAGCAGATGCGGAGATCCATGGCTAATTACTGGGCTGAGTTCCTGGAAGCCAGTCATAAAGAGGGAGGAGCAATAATATGAGCAAAGGGATCCTGATGGAGATACCCACAGAAACAGGTGACCTGAGCTAGTGGGAGCTCACTGACTCCGGACTGACAGCTGGGGAACCTGCACAGGACTGAACTAGGCCCTCTGAATGTGAGTGACAATTATGTGGCTTGGGCAGTTTGTGGGGCCACTGGCCATAAAACCAGTATTTATCCCTGGCTTTTTGGAACCCATTCCCTATGGAGGGATACCTTGTTCAGCCTAGATATATGGAGGAGGGCCTTGGTCCTGCCTCAAGTAATGTGCCAGACTTTGTTGACTCCTCATGGGAGACCTCATCCTCTCTGAGGAATGGATGGGGTGTCAGGGTAGGGAGAAAGGTGGCGGTGGAGGGGAGGAAGAGGGAACTGGGATTGATATATAAAATAAAAAAAAGATTGTTTCAAAAAATAAAATAAAATAAAACAAATTTTTTAAAAATGGAGCAGCTGACCCCGGATTCCCAGAAGGATGTTTAAGAACCTGGTAGTCCACCCTCTGTCCCCACATGGGAGGGTAGGGATCCCACAGCCCTCATATGTGACCAGTTTTTATTCACATTGATTCAATTTATTGGTAAAATCTTCATTGAGCTCTTGAAAAGGGAGGGGGTGGAGAGATGGCTCAATAGTTTAAAGGCACTTGCTGCTCTAGCACAGGACCTGGTTCCCCAAATCCACACTGATCAGTTCACAGCCACCTGTGACTCCAATTCTGACAGCCTCTTCTGGACTCTACTAATACATGCACGAACATGGTGCACATACGAACATGCAGGTAAAATATTCACACATTGATTCATAAGTGGGAAATAATAATAAAAACTATCTGGAAAGGGACTCCCTTCTGTAGTAAGTCTATTTCCAACATGACACACAAGTGCATGAACAAGCCATCACCATCCACCGCTAACTTCAACAACGAAGAAGCAGGAATCTCAATACTGCCTAGAACTGGCTGCAGGAAACAACCTGCGGGCGGGAGACATTTGCCACCACTGGCCTGTTGCTGAAGCACCTGTTTCTTTGGGAAGGTCAATGCTGTGTCTGTACTGAGGCACCTGGTTCCCTGGGAAGGTCAATGCTGTGTCTGTACTGAGGCACCTGGTTCCCTGGGAAGGTCAATGCTGTGTCTGTACTGAAGCACCTGGTTCCCTGGGAAGGCCAATGCTGTGTCTGTACTGAGGCACCTGGTTCCCTGGGAAGGTCAATGCCAGTGACATGTACTGAGGCACCTGGTTCCCTGGGAAGGTCAATGCCAGTGACATGTACTGAGGCACCTGGTTCCCTGGGAAGGTCAATGCCAGTGACATGTACTGAGGCTTTACTCTTTTGCAATCATTCTCCAGTTCATTTTGTTTTTCCTTTTTAACAAGTTCAATAAGGAGAACTCAGTGCTTAGACACCACATGAATATTTAAGAGCACTCAAGTTCCTTTGAGAGCCCTCTGCTGGCTATTTCATGACAAGCATTTCTTAATTTAAAAAAATAAAATAAAATTGGTCACACACACACACAGACACACACACACAAATGGAAACAGCAAAGATTTCTGAATAACATCATGCTCTGACCCCACCACCTCACCGGCTTCTCTCTGGAACTGCTTGCTGCCCTGGGTCTGAACCACTGCCAGGCAAACTCCATCGCTGATTTTTGACAAGCAGGCAGGCAGACCGCACTCTGATCTGTCTTGATCGAAGTTGCTTCCACGTACTTCATTATTATTTGCAAAGTTTCTATTATCTAGCTTATGACTTCTTTCCTGGATTCATATTTTGGAGGTAGTCCTAAATACAGGCTAACAAAGGTAGACCAAGTCTTTAAAATAAGATGTAATTTCCAGGGGAGTAATTAGAGGCAGGCGTATTGAGCCTTGCCCGGTTATTACAAAGTGCTTCCCCAACAGAGTAAGCTATGAACCTGTCAGGACAAGATGCATTGCCCACAGAGTTCTAAAGGCAGAATCCGTCCCCACAACTTTCTCTCCCCCCACCCTCAGTTCCACTTTTAATCTTTTTAGTGTTCCAATTTACTCTGCGGGACCAGTTAGGCTACCCTGCACCTTTTCCTGTAGGCTCTAATCCTCTAGGGAATCTTGGAAAGTATGCCCACATGTCAAGTACGATATAGTACAGAAAGGCTGAGGCGGGTGAGGGCGAGAATTCTGGGTTTCTGACATCCCTTATTCTCCTCTTATTTTATAAGTCAGCCTACAATCGAGCTGACTGCAAACAGTAGCAGAGACAGGTGAGCTGTAGGTTGCTGACTCCTGGAGACAAGGCAATGGAGGTTGGCCTGTGAGAAACAGCATGCATTGAGGAGTATGGCTCCCTAACAAAATGTCATCAGTGGGAGACATGAAATGTCCAAGCTTGGGAAGAGCAGCACACAGTCAATAAAGAGCAAAATGTTTGAGTTTAAAGTGACTGCCTCTACCAGTGTCTCAGCCTAGCGGGTAAGATGGGAAAGATCCTCGCTATGACACAGTCACACAGAATCCTGAGCAAACCTCGTTAAACAAAAGTACCTGGTAGTGAGAAAGCAGGCAGGGTCCGTGGTGAGGCAACGAGAATGATGGGGTTTCATTTGCAGTTGGCTCAAAGTTGACTGAATCTCAATCACTTTTGATCTTCAATCCAGGGTCCCGGCCTCAGGACCAGGTAAATAGGAATGGAGACAGGAAGGAGAGCCTGTCCTCTACCTTGACGCCCTCTCGGCTTCTCAGATCACCCCCAAACCTAGCCCTGCTAGCCTCACTGGAGGTCAGGGAACTCGAGGACCTGAGGGAGAATGGAAATATGAGATGGTGTGTCTTAGCCATGCCTTTTTGTTCTTCAGCTTTATGTTTAAAGAACAACAAAAAAATTTTTGAAAATCCATCATCAAAGTAAAACAAGAAAAATTAAATATACTTGTGAAGCAAAACATGAAAAACAAACCTAAGCAGGCCTAGTGGTGTAGGTTCGAGACTTAAAGCTAAGGTTTGTCGTGTGTGGGTGTGTAATGATCCTCGGAGCCTACAAAGGGACCGGAAGTGTTCCTCACTTCCCTCACTGCTGACTGGGAGAAGACCTGACAGAGCAACTCAAGGGAAGAAATGGCTTATTTGGGGACATGGTTGGAATATAGAGGCTATCATAATGGTGACAAGAGCATGAAGCAGCTGTCCCCCCACTGTGTCCACAGTCAGCAAGCAGAGAAGATGAATTCCTGGTCTTCTTTGTATTCATTCCTGAACCCCACGGTTAATGCTGCCTACATTTATGGTTGTCTTCCCACTTCAGTTAACCCAATCTAGTGATTTGTTTCCTAAAAAAAAAAAAATCACTAAACTAAAAGCTGTAATATGTACATAGAGCACCTGGTGTTGGCCCTGTGCTTGCTGCTTCAGTCTCTGTGAGCTCGCCTGCACCTTGCTTAGCTGACTCAGAGGACTTTGTTCTGTTGTCCTCCATCCCTTCTGGCTCTTACATTCTCCACTGAGCTCTGAGGGGAGGGATCTGACCTCCCATTTTTATTCTATCTCTGCATAAGGTCTGACTGTGGGTCCCTACATCTGCTGCCAGAGGACGCCTCTCTGATGATTCAAGTTGTAATACAGAGCTGTAGTCATAAAAACTGCATGGTAATGGCATAAAAACAGACATGTTGACCAATGGAATCAAACTGAAGACCCGGACATAAACGGGCACACACATGGACACCTGATTTTTGATAAAGCCAGAAACATACCCTGGAAAAAAGACCTTTAACAAATGGTGTTGACAAAACTGGATGGATGGGTATAGAAGAATCCAAACAGATCCATAACTATCACCCTGCACATAACTCAAGTCCAAGTGGATCAAACACTTCAAATAAAAGCAGATAGAGTGATTCCAACAGAAGAGAAAGTGAGGAATAGTTTGAGTCCTTTGACACAGAAGGTAAGTTTCTGGACAGAGCACCAACAGCACAGGCACTAAGACTAACAATTAATAAATAGGACCTCATGAAACTGAAAAGCTCTTTAAGGCAAAGGTCACAATCATTTGAACAAAGTGGTAACCTACAGAATAAGAAGAGATTTTCACCAACTCCACATCTAATAGAGAACTAATATCCAAAATAAAAAAGAAACTCAAACTAGATATCAAAAAACAAGTAATTTACTCTCCATCTGCGGGGTCATAGGATTCCCCAACTCAGCCTGCTTTGGGGCTGGGGGCTGGGGTCAAAGTGATGAGGGCAACTGCTGCAGGACATTCTTTGTCCCACTGAGTCTGCAACCAGCAAGTGCGCCCTTTTGTCCGCGAGGTCCCTGGCCAGCAAGTGGCCAGGATCCTGTACCAGAAGATCTGTCCTTCCAGAGGGGTGAGTGTGCACCCTACTGGAGGCCAGCAGGAAGCCCAGGAAAGGGAGCTCAGCTTGCCCCCCAAGAACCACTTTTCTTCTGCGGGTCATAGAATCTCCCACCTCAGCCTGCTTTGGGACGGAGGGTCTGGGGACAGGGTGGTGAGTGCAACTGCTGCAGGAGTTTCTTTGTCCCACTGAGCCTGCACCCAGCAAGTGTGCCCTTTTGCCTGCAAGGTCATGGTCAGCAAGCGGCCTAGATCCCATACCAGAAGATCCATCCTTCTGGAAGGCATTTGAAGGAAGAGATGGGCAGACGCCAATACAAGAATTCCTACAACAATCTGAAAAACAACATGATAACACCAGAATCCAGCGAACACGAAACAGGAAGACTTGAACACCTTAATCCAGAAAACGTAGAAGAAATAGACTTTAAACGTAACATTAAGAAAGTAATAGAGTCCCTTAAACAGGAAGTGAAAAACTCCCTTAAAGAAATGGATAAGAAGAATAACAAAAAGTATGAAGAAATGAATAAGTCCCTCAATGATACCCTAAGAAACCAAGAAAAAGCAATCAAACAGGTAATGGAAATAGTTCAAGACTTGAAAACTGAAATGGAGGTAATGAAGAAAACACAAACCAAGGGACAGCTGGATATGGAAAATCTGGGTAAACAAACAGGAACTACAGAGACAAGTATAACCAACAGAATACAAGAGATGGAAGAAAGAACCTCAGACGCTGAAGATACTATAGAGGAAATAAACTCATTGATCAAAGAAAACAGCAAATCCAATAAATTCTTAACACAAAACATCCAGGAAATCTGAGACACCATGAAAAGACCAAACCTAAGAATAATAGGGATAGAAGGAGGAGAAGAATTACAGCTCCAAGGCCCAGAAAATATGTTCAACAAAATTATAGCAGAAAACTTTCCCAACCTAAAGAAGAATATTCCTATGAAGGTACAAGAAGCTTACAGAACACCAAATAGACTGGATCAAAAAGAAAATCCCCTCGCCATATAATAATCAAAACACAAAACATACTGAATAAAGAAAATATATTAAGAGCGGCAAAGGAAAAAGGTCAAGTAACATATAAATAAAGGGAAACCTATCAGAATTACACCTGACTTCTCTATGGAAACCATGAAAGCCAGAAGGTCTTGGATAGATGTGCTGCAGAAACTAAGAGACCATGGATGCAAGCCCAGACTACTATACCCAGCAAAGCTTGCATTCACCATCGATGGAGAAAACAAGATAGTCCAGGACAAATCCAGATTTCAACAATACGTAGCCACAAATCCAGCCTTACAGAAAGTAATAGAAGGAAAATCAACCCAAAGAACCCAACAACACCCACAATAAATTAGACATCTAACAACCCTCCACAAGCACAACCCAAAAAAGGGAAACACACAAACTCTACTACAAAAAAAACCCCCAAATTACCAGAGTTAACAACCACTGCTCATTAATATCACTTAACATCAATGGTCTCAATTCACCTATAAAAAGTCACAGGTTAAGAGAATGGATGCTAAAGCAGGACCCAGCACTCTGCTGCTTACAAGAAACACACCTCCACCACAAAGACAGACATTTACTCAGAGTAAAGGGTTGGGAAAAGGTTTTTCAATCAAACAGACCAAAGAAACAAGCGGGTGTGGCTATACTAATATTTAACAAAATTGACTTCAAACTAAAATCAATCAGAAGAGATGGAGTGGACACTTTATACTCATAACAGGAACAATTCATCAGGATGAAGTCTCAATCCTGAATATCTATGTCTCTAATATAAAAGCACCCACATATGTAAAAGAAACATTACTAGAACTCAAGACACACATCAAATCACACACACTAATAGTAGGAGACTTCAACACAACTCTCTCACCAATGGACAGGTCAACCAGACAGAAACCTAACAGAGAAATAAGAGAACTAAGGGAGGTAATGAATCAAATGGACTTAACAGACATCTATAGAACATTCCATCCAAATGAAAAAGAATATACCTTCTTTTCAGCATCTCATGGAACCTTCTCGAAAATTGATCACATACTCAGTAACAAAGCAAATTTCCACAGATTCAAAAATAATTTTAGTAACCATCTGTGTCTTATGGGATCACCATGGAATAAAGTTAGAATTTAACAATAATTCTACCCCCAGAAAGCCTACAAACTCATGGATACTGAAGAGTCAACTACTGAACCACCCCTGGGTCAGGGAAGAAATAAAGAAAGAAATTAAAGTCTTCCTTGAATTCAACAAAAATAAAGACACAACATACTCAAACCTATGGGACACTAAGAAAGCAGTACTTAGAGGAAAGTTCATAGCACTAAGTGCCCACATAAAAAAAATGGAGAAAGCTCACATTAGAGACTTAACAGAACACCTGAAAGCTCTAGAGAAAAAAAAAAGTAGCAGACTCACTCAGGACGAGTAGAAGACTGGAAATAATCAAACTGAGGGCAGAAATCAACAAAATAGAAACACAGAAAACAACCCAAAGAATCAAAGAAACAAAGAGCTGGTTCTTTGAGAAAGTCAACAAGATTGACAAACCTTTATTCAAACTAATCAAAAGGCAGAGAGAGAACACGCAATTTAACAAGATCAGAAATGAAAAGGGAGACATAACAACAGACACTGAGGAAATTCAGAGAATCATTAGGTCTTACTACAAAGGCCTATATGCCACAAAGTTGTAAAATGTAAAAGAAATGGACTTATTTTTAGATAAATACAATATACCAAAATTAAATTAAGGCCAGGTGAATAATTTAAATAGACCTTTAAGTCGTGAGGAAATAGAAGCTGTCATAAAAAACCACCCAACCAAAAAATTAAAAAATAAAAAAAACCAGGACCAGATGGTGTTAATGCAGAATTTTACCAGAAATTCCAAGAAGAGCTGATGCTTATACTCCTTAAAGTGTTTCACATAATAGAAACAGAAGAGTCATTGCCAAACTTTTTTATGAAGCTACTGTCACCCTGATACCAAAACCACACAAAAACTCAACCAAGATAGAGAATTACAGACCAATCTTGCTCATGAACATAGATGCAAAAATTCTCAATAAAATACTGGCAAACCGAGTCCAAGAAAACATCAAAAAATAATCCATTATGATCAAGTAGGCTTCATCCCAGAGATGCAGGGCTGGTTCAACATACGAAAATCTATCAATGTAATCCATCATATAAATAAACTGAAAGAAAAAAAACATATGATAGTTTCATTAGATGCTGAAAAAGCATTTGATAAAATTCAACGCCACTTTATAATAAAGGTCTTGGGGAAGGTAGAGATACAAGGATCATACCTAAATATAATAAAAGCAATATACAGCAAAGCAACATCTAATATCAAATTAAATGGAAAGAAACTCAAAGCCATACCACTAAAATCAGGAACAAGACAAGGCTGTCCACTATCACAATATCTCTTCAACATAGTACTTGAAGTTCTAGCAACAGCAATAAGACAACATAAGGAGATCAAGGGGATTTGAATCGGAAAGGAAGAAGTCAAACTTTCATTATTTGCAGATGATATGATTGTGTACATCAGTGACCCCAAAAACTCTACCAAAGAACTCCTACAGCTGATAAACACCTTCAGTGATGTGGCAGGATACAAGATCAACTCAAAAAAAAAAAAATCAGTAGCCCTTCTACATACAAAGAATAGAGAAGCAGAGAGGGAAATCAGAGAAACTTTACCTTTCACAATAGCCACAAATAGCATAAAGTATCTTGGGGTTACACTAACCAAGGAAGTGAAAGATCTATTCGACAAGAACTTTAAGGCTTTGAAGAAAGAAATTGAAGAGGACATCAGAAAATGGAAGGATCTCCTATGCTCTTGGATTGGGAGGATCAACATAGTAAAAATGGCAATTCTACCAAAAGCAATCTATAGATTCAATGCAATCCCCATCAAAATCCCAACAAAATTCTTTACAGACCTTGAGAGAACAATAATCAACTTTATATGGAAAAACAAAAAACCCAGGATAGCCACAGTAATGAAAACAGCTTGGTATGTTGGCATAAGAACAGAGATGTTGACCGATGGAATTGAATAGAAGACCCAGATATTAACCCACAAACCTATGAACACCTGATTTTTGACAAGGGAGCTAAAAGTATACAATGGAAGAAAGAAAGCATCTTCAACACATGGTGCTGGCATAACTGAATGTCAACCTGTAGAAGAATGAAAATAGATTCGTATCTATCACCATGCACAAAACTCAAGTCCAAATGGATTAAAGACCTCAACATAAATCCAACCACACTGAACCTGATAGAAGAGAAAGTGGGAAGTAGACTGCAACACATGGGCACAGGAGACCACTTCCTATATATAACCCCAGTAACACAGACAACAAGAGCAACAGTGAATAAATGGGACCTCCTGAAACTGAGAAGCTTCTGTAAAACAGAGAACAGTCACTAAGACAAAAAGGCATTCTACTGAATGGGAGAAGATCTTCACCAACCCCGCATAAGACAAAGGTCTGATCTCCAAAATATATAAAGAACTCAAGAAACTGGATATGAAAACTCTAATTAACCCAATTAAAAAATGGGGTACTGAACTGAAAAGAGAATTCTCAGCAGACTAAGTTCAAATGGCCAAAAGACATTTAAGGTCATGTTCAACCTCCTTAGCCATCAGGGAAATGCACATCAAAACAACATTGAGATACCATCTTACACCTGTCAAAATGGCTAAAATCAAAAACACCAATGATAGCCTATGCTGGAGAGGATGTGGAATGAGGGGAACACTCATCCATTGCTGATGGGAATGCAAACTTGTGCAACCACTTTGGAAATCAGTGTGGCGGTTTCTCAGGAAATTGGGAATCAACCTACCTCAGGATCCAGCAATTCTAGTCTTAGGAATATACCCAAGAGATGTCCAATCATACTACAAAAGCATTTGTTCAACTATGTTCATAGCAGCACTATTTGTAATAGCCAAGTCTGGAAACAACCTAGATGCCCCTCAATGAAAGAATGGATAAAGAAAGTGTGGAATATATACACATTAGAGTACTACTCAGCGGTAGAAAATGACATTTTGAATTTTGCATGCAAATGGATGGAAATAGAAAACACTATCCTGAGTGAGATAATCGAGACCCAAAAAGATGAATATAGTATGTAGTCACTCATTAGTGGACTCTAGCCATAAGCAAAGGACATTAAGCCTAGAGAAGCCGAATAACAAGGTGAACCCAAAGAACACCATATATAGATCCTCTCGGAAATTGGAAGCAAACAAGATTGCTGGGCAAAAGTTGGGAGCATGGGGGTGGGGGTAGGGGTGAGGGTGGGCTTGGGGGGAGGGGAGGGGGGAGAGAGAAGGGAGAAGGGAAAGACTGGAGAGAGCTTGGGGGAGTGGGAGGGTGGAGATGGGGGAAGGGCGGATATAGGAGCAGGGAAGAAGTTATCTACATTAAGAGAATCATTTTAGGGTTGGCAAGAGAATTGGCTCTAGAGGGGATCCCAGGTGTCCACGGGGATGTCCCCAGCTAGGTCCTTGGGCAGCAGTGCCTGAATTGGCCTTGCCCCACTATCACACTGATGATTATCTCAAATATCACCATCGAATCTTCATCCGGCGACGGATGAGGATACAGAGACCTCATCAAAGCAACAGACTGAGTTCCCAAGGTCCAATTGAAGAGCAGAAGGAGGGAGGAGATGAGCAAGGAAGACTGGACCGTGAGGTGTTGGTCCACCCACTGAGACAGTGTGCCTGCTCTAATGGGAGCTCACCAAATCCAGCTGGACAGAACTGAATGAGCATGCGATCAAACCGGACTCTCTGAATGTGGCTGAAATGGGGGACTGATTGAGAAGTCATTGACAAAGAATCTTCATCTGGCGATGGACGGAGATAGAGACCCACACTGGAGCACTGAACTGAGCTCCCAAGGCCCAGATGAAGAGCAGAAGAAGGGAGAACATGAGCAAGAAAGTCAGGACCACGAGGGGTGCGCACATCCACGGAGACAGTGGGACTGATCTAATGGGAGCTCACCAAGGCCAGCTGGAATGGGACTGAATGAGCATGTGATCAAATCGGACTCTCTGAATGTGACTGACAATGAGGGCGGACTGAGAAGCCAATGATAATGACACCGGATTTTGATTCTACTGCATGTACTGACTTTTTGGGAGCCTAATATGTTTGGATGCACACCTTCCTAGACCTGGATGGAGCGGGGCCTTGGACTTTCCACAGGGCAAGGCACCCTGACTTCTCTTAAGACTGGAGAGCAAGGGGGAGGGGGAGTAGGGGGAGTGGGAGGGAAATGGGAGGGTGAGAGGAGGTGGAAATTTTTAATAAATAAATATATAATTTAAAAAACAAATAATTTACAAATTGGGTACTAATCTAATCAGAGAATTTTCAATAGAGAAATGGCTGAGAAATACTTACTTAAAGAAATGTTCAACATCCTTAGCCATCAGGGTAATTCAAATCAAAACAACTCTGAGATATCTTACACCTCTCAGAATGTCTAAAGTCAATAATTGATTTTATACATAGGAGAGACAGGACTAGGCCGGTGAGATATGGTTGATACATATGCAGTCTGCTGGACTGTTTTCTAACTCAGGACAAAGGTGGTCTGTTGTCCATAGCAAAAGCAATCGCCAGAGAACCATCATTACTCTCTGGCTCCCTGAGCTCTAGTTCCAGCAGAGCAACATAAAGAGCTCATAGTGAACTGTATTTGAGGGGGAAAACACTAAAGTCATGGAATTCTGTTATATGGGTAAGCCTGTCTGCCCTTTGCTCCAGATAAGAGACACTGATTTTGTCTTCCAAAATCGTTTGCTATGAAACCATCTTTGAGAAGATACGGCAAGCAGAGTGCAGGTTTGCTTGCAGCATATAAACTCAAGAGCCTTGTGGAAGACTGCAGTGAGTATATTAACTACACTGATCTAGTCTGCACGCATTGCACACATGGGTTGGAGTGCCACACTGAACATGGGTGCTGCTATGAGTCTTACTGCTTTAATGAAAGAATGACGACAACAGTGTGGGCAAGGAGACAATAAGCCAAACCCACAAGGCAGAAGACTGTATGAGATAAATGATCCAATTATACAAAAATAGCAATTTAAAAGGTAGGTGAAAGGACTGTTGTGGTCTAAAAAGACTTGGGCAAATGATGTAGTGTAAAGTATGTTTGATCCTGAACAAGACTATTTTAGGATAATTTTAACAAGAAATGTTTAAGCATGGGTAGAAATAGCAACTGAAATAATTATTTTATAGGTTATGATAGCACAGGATCCTTTTTTAAAATTCTTACATGCTGAGTTAGTTACCTGACTATTTATGACATGGGTGTTCTAGATAATACAAATATCAACATCAAAAACTGATGAAGAAAAATGAAACCAGCTTGACAAATATTAGTTTTTAAAACTGGATAAAGAGTGCACAAATATTAACACTATTTTATGTAATTTTGAATTTCTATATTTAGTTTCATAACTGAGTAAAACTATATGGTTTTTTTAGTATCAGGAAAAAGAAATTCATTGCAGAACAGCTGTGCTAAGGGAACCCAACAGTTGCTTTCAGACTCCAGCGAAGCGTCTCAGAGCTTGTGAAGCCTCTTCCAACAAATTGACCGGCATTTCCTTGTTAATGTAATGGCTCAGACCCTCTGCCCATTATGAACGAGCTCTCAGTGGAGTAAAGGTAAAGAAGGAAGGGTAGAAAAGCAAGGGGAAATGGAGGAGAAAGTGGAGAGGGAGAGTAAGAATGGAGATGACGGGGAGGGACTGGTGAGCAAACCCACCAAAACCAAGGTTTGTTTGATTTGGGTTTTTCTCAAGGTCCCACTCTGAGACAAAATTTTGCCAGTTCTTTTCCTGTGTCCTCTTATCTTCAGTTACTCTTTCAACAAATTCATGCCAGGCACTGAGCAAAGAGCAGGAGAAAATGAATAAAGAAAATGCCTTCTCTCCTCCTGTGGCTTTTCTGGTAGTGAGGAGGCTTCCAATAGTCCATAGCTACACAGATGAGGGTGTGTGCTTACCAACCAGACCAAACGCTGTTAAGTAAAAAATGTATTTCTGTATGAGCAAACAATACAATTCCAGGAAGCAAAGACAACACTCTTAAGTAAATGGCCTTGTTGATACTTAGGTCTAAAATTTAAGTAGGTCTGCTGGTTTCACACTTTCATGTGTGGCAGTGTCTGCTTCCCTCAATAACATCCTCCTGGGAGGGAAAATAAAGTCAGCATAGAAACTAATGCCCCACACAACGGTTTATTGCACAGACACTGAATTTCAGACAAAACCTGAGCTTCCACGCCCACTTGCTACCTGGGTAACCACACATAAGTGTCACTCTCCCCTCCTCTTCCTTACCTATGGAACTGCTAATAAGGCCATTTACCAGGAATACTGAATGCAGTAATCAACTGTGACAGCATTCCACGTGGCTGATGAAGTATAAGCGTTCTGATCATTTGTTTTCTTCCTGACAAGTCACACAGCTTATTTAGCCATCTGACGTTGTTCCAGGAGAAAAACGGAAGGGAACAGACTTTAGCCATCAAATCCCTGCTTGAAGGCTTGGCATGTCAGTGGCATCTGGAACGCTTTGTCTGGTCTTGCAAGGCTCCAGTTGTGGTCTTACCCTTCCCAGAGCACCAAATTACCCTTGACAGTGTTGACGGACAAATTGATACATAATATAGGTGACTTCAAGCATCAAGACACTAACAAAACCTTGAGAGATCATAATAGCCAATTCAATATTACATGCCAATATTGCATACCAGGAATGAATGACCACAGGTTAAGGACTCTTCTAGACTCAAGTAAGAACATGCCAATCCAATGGTTTTTTGTGCAGCTACTCGGGCTACCTACTCCTGAATTTTCTGGGAACTTATTAAATGGTAGACATTCCACAAGGCTGCTAAATCAGCATCTATTGCGGGATGACCCAGGATTAGCAGTGATAACAAGGACGGTTTGATAGTGAGGACTCATCAGGCAGATTATCTATTCTTCGATCTTGATAAACCTTCCAAGAATGTAATTAACAACACTTTCAGCAAGGATATTTGAATAGATTCCTAAGTATTGGTTATGATATTTTAAAAAATGAATGTGAGAAACAGTAAATCGAGTGGTCAAAGGATATTCAAACTTTCTATATTTAAATTCTTCGGCTTTCTGCCACTTTAAGGATTTGGGCTTCACTAAAATGAGCATGTCTGGGCGCTGTGCAATAAAATGGCTGGGTTCAGTAGGGTATTACATCAGTTTCTAGTTAGATTAAGCACAATAGATAATCACTTGCCAAGTCAAACACTAGGTAAAATAATTGAATGTGAACTGCTCACCTTTTACTTTCCGTCTTGACGTCAGAATGGGATTAAGTAGTTACATTGTGCAGAGCTTCTACTTTAGACCTACACACACACACACACAGTCTCCCACTTCAATTCTTAGAGTTAAGGCCATGAATTTGGAAGCTGTAACTGGGGCAAAGTAGTCCCAACAGTTACAGACAGGATTACTAGTCACACAGTCAAAATATTGAGGCAAAATGGAGCTTGATCTTTTACTATCAGTCAAGGCAGTTACATATAGGTAGAAGTGAGAATAAACCCTGTGTTGTAACTGTAATTGAAGGAATCAGTATAGACTAATGGTTTTTAGCTGAGTAGAGGGTGAGTCTAGAGGCAGGAAGATAGATTTGTCTATGTGTATATGTGTGTGCCTACATAAACGTATTTCTTGACTTGCCAAGAAAGCCTAAAAATATCAATAACACCCAATAACAATGAGTACAAAGATCATGGTTTGCAAATAACATTCTCCACCAAAATGAGGCAGAGTGATGTTAAGAACTGGCTGATTGCCAGGTTGTGCCAAGGATGCACTGGTGATCCCATGGCATCTTCTTGTATTAGAAAGTTAACTCCTCAAAGAATGGTGGGAAAGTATCAAGAAGGAAAAACCTATCCAAATGACACGAGTTCTTAACACTTTTTATTTTGCAAATTTTCCATCAACTGAAAATTACTTCAAAATAATTTTTGAAACATAATCATATACTGCCCTTATAAATGAGAAATTAAAAAATTGCCACTTGTTTGCTGTATTGAAGAAGTTCCAACTTCTTTAATAACAAAGAAGGGTAGATGTAAAAAGAAAGATTTAATTTCTATTAAGTAGTCAGCATTCAACTTGGAAAAGAGACCCATAAGAATATCAGTAATTCAATCTAGGTTGAACAATAGTATTATCTAGAATCTCTAAAGCTCTTCAGTTAAAAAAGGCAGCTCCTCCTGCCAAACAACAGATCCCAGGCTGAATGTGTGGGGTGACCATGTGAACTGAGGGTCTGCTGACAGCTTGCTAAGTGTCTTAGGGTTTCTATTGCTGTGATAAAAACACCATGACCAAAGTAACTTGGAGAGGAAAGAGTTTATTTGGCTTACACTTTCAAATCATGTTCAACATTAAAGGAAGTAAGGACAGGAACTCATCATGCAGGGAAGGAAGCTGGAGGCAGGAGCTGATGCAGAGGCCATGGAGTAGTGCTGCGTACTGGCTTGCTCCTCCTAGCTTGTTCAGTCTGTTTTCTTATGGACCTAGGATCATCAACCCAGGAGTGGAACCATCCCTCAATCGGTTGTGCCCTCCCTATCCATCACTAATATAGAAAATGCCCTACAGGCTTGCCTACAACCTGATCTTATGGAGGCATTTTCTTAATTGAGGTTCCCTTCTCTCAGATGACTTCAGCTTGGATCAAATTGACACAAAACTAGCCAGCACTAGCCAGCACACTAAAGTATAAGCTATTACAAACATGACCCTATGTCCAATTCACATTATCAACTTAAAATAACAAGTGTTTATCTTTTATCTTGTGAAATATTAACAATTTCCAATAATGAAAGCAACCCAGGACCAGAAATCTCTCTGAGTGACTGAGTGCTTGCCTAACATACAAGAGACCTAGTCTAAAGCTAACACTAAACGCTCTGGACCAGGCTCTCTCTCCTAAATATGTTATTTGCACTATTTTTAATTATCTCCACTTCTTTATGAAGTTAGAATCCCTGGCTTTTCAGCGCTAAAGTCCATTGAATTAACCATTATGTAGGTTCTATGCCATGCTTCAATATTTAGTGACTCCCTCTATACTCTGGTAACAGTAATAATTCAGGGGTAAAACCCTACTATCTTAGTCCTTTAAAAAAAAATGTATGGAGATGCCCAATTGCAAAACAACTTAAAGTAGTTATTTAAATACAAAATAAAGAAAACCTGCTCTCAAGTGAGATGCAATCTAGCATCACACCGCTGATGCCCTCAGATGTCCTCTGCTGGGGTAAACTGGTGTTTTGATATTTTGGTTAAGAGGAAGGTGGGAGGGGTTGCTTAGAAAGTCTAAAAAACAACTCATTTAAACTATTTCTTTTACGCGCTTAACTCAGCTGTATTTTGTCCTCAGTTGAACTTTTAAAGGTGGCAAATATAGGACTCAAAAGATAATCCAGTAGTTGAGGGCACTTGTTTATTTTCTGTTGTTTTTGAGACAGGGTCTCCTACACAGCCCTGGCTGTCCTGGAACTCATTATGCAGACCAAGGCAGCCTCTGCTGCCCCTTCCCTTCCCTCCCAGTGCTGCACCAAAACACCTGGCACAGGAGCACTTTTATGTGTAAAGGACCCAGGTTCTGTTGACAATTTCTCATAGGGACACCCAGAACCTCTGAGGGGACCAGGCATGTACATGGTACACATATATGCAAGCAAAACATCCATACACAAGAAAGTCTTTTTTAAAACTATTATCCACTAGCTACTCCTGAATAGGGTCTGCAAAATTAATCAGGATTGTCCATGAGCCAGATGAATTATGATCTCAAACTCCAGTCCAGGTCAGGAGCTCCCAGGCTCCCTTGTATGGGTGACAATCGTGGCCCAGCATGTCCTCTCACATACTCCCTGAAGGATCTGCTGGAACTGCATTCTCCTCTCCTCCACAAAGCAAACACTACCAGTCACATTATTATAGCCATGCTATTAACTTCAAATTATGAAAAATAATTACATTAGCAATTTTCATAACTCATTATTAATGTCACAAGTGACATATTTGTATATGTCCCAAGTTAAATTTGATTGGCACTTCCTTTAAGGTTATTGCCATCCCCCTTACCCTCTTCTTAAAGTCTTACCTTTTTGTATTTTACCTAGCTCCATACCACAGAAAAATCTGAGACACGGGTAGTGAAGGCAAAACATTTGCTAGAAATCACTCCTGTTCAAGAAATGATACTTACAACGTTCTTTTCCACACATCACATGGAGGTTAAAGGCCACCAGGCAGGAAATAGGTAGTATGTCAAGAGCTTGTGTGAGTCCTCAGTCCCATCTGCTGTCCTAGACCCAGGCCCAGCAGAACTCGCCCTGCTGTAGTGAGTGTATCCCAGATCCGTGTGCACTTCAAGCGGGACCACTCATTTCTCCAGTGACTCAGGGTGCTGTGCTGGGGAGAGGCCACAAACAACTACACATGGAAAAACTTACTGGAACCTTTACTCACTTAGAAGAAGGACAAATAATTAAAACTATTTAAATGGCAACTATGCTATACAGAGAATCCAAACTCAGAAGTGGTAGCTGTTTAGTATACTAGACAGATACAGATACCTGCTGTAGTTTCATTTCCTGTCCTCTGTGGATCGTGAGCCCATCCTAACAAGACGTCTGAGAAGCACAGGATGTTTTGTGGAAATCAGCTAGCCCTTCACCTTCAATCCATAACTGCTCCCCGCTCTCCTGACACATGCTTTCCTGAAGTCTCCTCAGTCTAATATGAACAAAGACTGTACTCCTCTGACCATCCCCTAGATTTACTGGACACAGAATTCAAGCTGTACCTCTGATTACTCACTACACTCTCAAAACACCACTACCAAGCCCTGCTCTTGCTCAAGACACCAACAGAAAACTAGCTCTTCAACTCCCTTTCCCATGTATAAGATCTCTTAGCAGGTATGGAACACTGATAACCTGAAAGTCAAAGACAGCAGAGCACTCCTCCACTCTCATGACAGCTACCACGTATTCTCATTACTTGGGATCTGCCCTTGTGTTATCCACAACTAACGAAATGGAGATGTTGTCAGTTCCAAGTTGTCTGGTTCCTGTGTGGTTGGGCACTAAGTGAACCAGAATTAAGCAGCAAGAATGACCCTAAACTTGAGCACTTAACCACATCACAGCAACTGCCATTACCACAGCACACGAAATGACTTGTAACTTACCTAGTCAGGCACAATTTTAAACTAAAGTCAACTCAACTAATGCTTTTAACCCTAGGATAAGCTTTCCTTAGGGCTGGACCCTTCCACTGCCCATCCCCTAAACCTAGACTGCAGTGGCTCTGAGTTTCTTGCCGCAGTCCTTCTATATCTCATGGTTCCGGATTGAAGAAATACCAATACTAAAGTTATCTATTAAGACCTTTGCCTCTGATCACCTCTGGCCCTCCTAGGCATACTGTGTTCCCACAGCGGTTCCTTGGGAAACAAGTTCTGAGATGGAGATCAGCACTCTGGAAGCTGATTAGGAAATATTATTAGGAAGCTAGGCTAAGAAGAGGGAAGTGCAGGTAAGATGTACTGCCAATGAAGATTCAGTCAATCCATGAGGATTTCTGGTCCTACAGATCGAGGGTAGTGCAGCTGAGCCTTTACACCAACCTTTACATACCTACCAACCAGGCCTTGGATCCGAGCTGCTCTGGGAAAAGACGCAACACTGTGCAAACCAGTTCTTCTTGGTGGAAGCTAAAGAACAGGACTGCTAAAGAGTATGCCAACAGCACTCCCAACTCTGAGCAGCATTAAAGCTCACATTCCAGAAAAGGAACTCAATTCTTACCATACCAGCTTTGTTTTGCTGTTTGTGTGAGCTTCTGTCCCTAACTTAAGAACACACAGAGTATAAAAGCTTTAGCACACGCACACACGCCTTTTTTTTAAATCTAGTTCAGATGGAGCTGTAGCACTCACTGCAAAGGCTGCTCTGTATTACTGAGCGCTACCACTCAGCTCCTATGCATCAGGTGACTAGGCATGTCAAGGTCACCAGTAAACATCATATCACTTATTCTGCACAACCTTATCAGTTTTCAGCAAAAGTTCAAAAACGTTAAGAAATTTGCCTAGAATCATGAAGATGAAGTACTTCTAATATTTACCTTTAATTAAAATTTCTAACTGCATTCACAGTAAAAGCAGGTATTCCTGATGCAGTCATGGGTTACAGCCAGTTGGCCGAGAGCATCTAAAGGCAGCAGGCTTAAATTTAAGGCATAGGTTCAGCTTCCTAAAAAAATGATCCATAAACATTAACAATCACAGGAAACCTGCCCCTAAAGATGAAAGTGATCAATTCCTTACACATTAGGGCACTGAATTGTAAGTATAAACAAATTTTAACAATTACATTATATTTGAAGTCAACTTTGGGTTTCATGCATCTGTGGAACTTAATGCAACAGTTCCCTTAAGCTGTCAATATATCCCTTAATGCACTTAATGGACTGCTAGAGAAACATGCCACTTCTCACTTTAATGGTGAAATTATTTAAATCTCAAAAAATAGAACTTATGACTGCTTATCTGGGAAATTTGGGGACCTGTGGGTGCGTTGGGGGTATTTATAAAACAGTGTGTTTATATGACATGAAAGTATCAAATATGTACAAACTTAGTAGTTCACTTTGTTATAAGTGAGAAATAAGGCTATACATTTACAAAAAGAGTCTATTCTCAGGAGACTGAGGTATCAAAAAATTAAGATGCATTTATACAGCAAAGGAGTTTTCATGAAAATCCACCATAACTAAAACTATGCTTATTTTTTTTTATCAATAAAACACTTTAAATAGCTGGTCAGAAGAGGTACACACCTTTAATCCCAAGGGAGGCAGAGGCAAGCAGATCTCCGAGTTCGAGGCCAGTCTGGTCTACACAGCAAGTTCCAGGAGAGCCAGAACGAAACCATGTCTTGGGAAAAAAAAACTTTAAATATACTGATTTCACCATAACCCCTATACCGTATCAATTTTTAAGGAAGTAGAAAATACATCTTGGTGCTTCTATTTTTGTCACACAGACTGAAAGCTCACCAAAGGCTATACCAGTCCAGTACTCTTCTGTGGTGTGGTCTCCACTCCTTTTATTGAAGCCCAGCTGACCAAATGGCCAGCCAAGATGAAGTGATACTCCACAAAAACAGACCCAAACTAACTTGTTAGAATTACGAACATTTGCCTTTAGTCTCATTTGCTTTAAAGAATTGTATAAATATGGCATACCTCCACACTCCAATTTGGGCACTGGTAAAATGAGATCTATTTAATTTAGAAGGGTAATTATTTCAAATTAATCTAAAATAAACTGTTGGGCTAATACTACAGGTTTTAAAGCTTGGATGGTGTTAAGACGCTCAGAAAGCAGTTTCGTTACTTGAGTCTACGGTCACGGTGACAGGAAGAGGCAAGCACTGCTTTCTCAGTGTCACTCACATGGGGGCATGCGGCAGGAACGTGACTCGAGTGTCAACAAACAAGCAGTTTAGTCAGTGCTTTTGCTCAGAGGCAATTTTAAATCATCCATCAATTTCACACTTCAATAAGCTTTCCTCAGCCATATGTTGTCTAAAGCTCTGTAATCCATACATGCGCCAATGGCCACATATAATTAATTTCAAATAAATAAAATTAAAAAATTTATGGAGAAAGTTCCCCGTTCTTGTGGTACTGCAACTCAGTAGTGAAGAGTGACTAGTAGCTCCCGTCCTGAAGAGTGCAGCTGTGACAGCTCGTCAAGACGCTGCAACTATACTATATGCTGAGATTTATTTTAAACCCTATTTTTTAAAGTAGCGCACACACACACAAACACATACACACACATATATATACATATATGCGTATATATATGTTAAATATGTTTAATATATGTATTAAAAACCCCAAGATCTGGATACCAAAGGTCTCACATTTCTGGTCCTCATTTACACTGAGTTTATGAGACATTCAGATCCAAGAACAACATGACCTCAAACAGACACTTCACACTGCTACAAAGAACAAAATACTCAGCAAGGGTGATAAAACTTAGCAGTCACAGTTAAAACATATCTATCCTCCAACAGATATTCAGTACTTCAAACGTAACTACCAATTTAAATTTCTCATAAGAATGAGTCAAAAAATCCATTAGATCCTGCTCTACTTAAATGTTTAGCAAAAGGAAAAAAATACTGCTTATCCAAGGAGGCACAGTACAAATAGTAAAAATAAAAACTGTCCTAGGAGTCAGTTGCTAGGAACAAGGACAGTAAACTACTTTCAGTTAATAAGTGCTTTAAAATGTTCTCCCTTGTACCACTATCTCAGTTGACTAACTTTGAGTACATTTAGCAATCAAGTTTGTAATTTCATTTTTAAGTTTACTTTGTCAGAACACAATGTAGAGAGATAAACTGTATCATTCCTTCCAAATAACTCTTGATGGAGGGCAGTGAGAAATACAACATGTTGCTTTTTGATTATCTGAAACCAAATTACAGAATGCACACAGCTGTATCTTAAAGAAAAATGCAAACACAACTTAACCATACTTTATTTGACTGCATGTTATTCACACAGCTTGCACATTTCAAATCCCATGAAATCTCTCTCCAAAAGGACAGATCAATAGGAGAATCTATGCAGCAACACCCCAGTCAGGAAACAGCAGTCCAATATTCTTGAGATACACGTGATATTTCATAGATACTCAACTCATATGTGACGTCAATATAACTTATGGTTATGTTTTTACAAACCTGAAAGCCCTAGGATATTATAGCACTCATCCTAGTGATGTCGAGGTGTACTGAAAAGTAACTGGTGTACTACCAATCTGATTCCCTGTATGCTCCTGGAAAGTGATGAACCTTCTAATTTTTAGACACCATAATAAATATACACATCCAGTCTTATACATGCCAGCCAATATCATTAACACAGGGCATGGAAGAGTTAAAACTTGAGTTAAACTCCTTTACACAGATTTGTTTCATGTGTGTAGAGGGTAATTTGGAGAAGAGAGGCAGAAAAAGTTAAAAATCAAATTTTAATATTAATTTTTATCTTATTTTGCTGGTTTCGACATCAAGTACTAATGTGGACTTTGATTATTCCAGAGTTAAGTTTCATCCCAATGTAAGGGAAATTATAATCAGTCCACACATCAAGACTGGTAGCATACCCGTTAGCTTTCTTCAATACTAACACATATAGCTTCATGGTAGCATGTATTAAATGTTCAGCAGTATCAACTGCCAAACCAGTGTCAGTGGATAGTACAGTCAGTCTTAAAGAGGCAGCACCCCACTAAAGGAAAGTTGCACCAATTTTGCTCAGTTTTAGCCAAGTGAACCCACTGTTGATTATAAATGGGACTACTTTTTAAGTTGATATAAAAAAAAGAAAGCCTAATATCAAATTCATGTTTGAAGTTATTTCAACTTGGAAAGCTTTAATTTTGTAACTAGGTTAAATTTTGGTTTAAAAACAAAGTTGGTCAAGTAATTAAAAACATCAAAGTATACACTGATATTCATCATGTATCCATCCATTGAGCAGCATTGTAATGACCTGAGATTTTAGCCACATAGTTCAGGTCATGTTTACAGATCATCACACAGTTAATTCAGCAATTCTGAAGTTAAGGGGAGTTGTGACAGTTTCATTGACAGCCTAGCAAGAACAAAACTTTTGAATTGAAAAATCTAGCATGTGTCTACTTTACAACTATTCCCATTAGAGTAAGTCCAGAAGATGTATGTTCATTAACAATTCATTACTTATGGACTGGCAAATCAAAACAAAATTTGATGATGTCCAGTATACTGTTTAGCTACTTTCCTCCACACTGAAACAGAAAACAGAATCATCATGATGACTGGCAGTCTTCTAAATACTGAAGCCCAATGAAGTTTGACCAAAAACAGACTCAAAGTGGTACGCAGAAAAGCTGAGTACTACGTGGTCATCACACTTTTAATATTACCAGTATTCTGCATTAAACTTTAAAGAGCAATATAAAATGGAAAGACACATTTTCTTAAAAATAAGGACTATAAATGATCCCACCAGCAGGAAGTTTTTATTTTCAAATATAAAGTGTGCATCTTTATTTTAAAAGTACTTGTTACCATGTTCACTTTCAAAATATCATACTGAGCAAAGAGCAGCTTTCCTTGGGAAAAAAAAAGAAAAAAGAAAAAAAAAGCAACAAACTTTCCTGAAAAGGGGCCTTTACCAACTGTTAATGGAGGTAGGGTTTTAAAAGATACAGTAATTACAGCCATAAAATAAAATTCAAACCAAGTACTGGAGCAGAAGAAAAGTATAATCAAATGAAAAGAACAGCACAAATGCCAGGTTCCTACAGAACATCTGTCAGAGAATCAATCTTTTTCCTTTTGAGTGCTTAGGGTTTCTAGTTAAATAAATTATTCATCACAGGTTTACTTGACTCAACTCAAAACAATTTGCTAAAATTTGTTAACATTACACTGATTAGCCAAAATACATTCTAACTAATAAACACCTTGGCTGCTCAGAAAACCCAAAGAACTCATTTAAAAATTTTCCATCCCTCCCCTTTTTCTGGAGGAACAAAGCAAAGGTCCCCCAAGAATCTGCTCATGAGTGAAAAGAAAATAAATGCAGCTTAAAACGGATACAATGCTCCTTGAAATTTATTTCTAAGACAAAGAACCAAAAGTGAAGTGTTGTCAAAAATGGAAGCGGTGTGAATTCAAATCAAGTAAAAAACAAAACAAAAACCCAGCTACTTTATAGAAGCTGTTCTTCACAGCTTAACAATCATTTTGATTAAATAAAATCATACGAATTTACATTAATTTTCTATTCCTGTCCAAAAGTTCCCCATTCTCAAAAAAAAAAAAAAACAAAAACAAAAAAAGTGCATCCAGAACCCAGCAATTCCCAGCTCCATCCCTTTAAGCCATTTCTGTTTCCCAAGTGGATTCAATTTCTTACTGTAAGGAAAAAAAGGACTTCTAAATCAAACCACTGTCACTCACTTGGAAAAACTGTCCAAATTATAAAAATCTGAAATAATTTATTATCAAATTTAGAATTTAAATAAAAACAAGTTTGCTTGCAAAGGCATTAAAGAAAAAGAAAAGACAGCATGCATTCAAAAACTAGAGATGAAGACAAGAATACTTATCTACACAGGCACTGGCAGACGCAATTCAATTGTCATCTTTACTCAATGTAAGACAAATCCCACCCTACACTTTTCATCGACTAATCACTGAGGTACCAATATTCAAGAATGGAAAATGTAATATTGAAAAAATAAAACCTAAACTGAAGCTTCTCCCTCAGCCCCTTCAGAAAATTATGGCAGGTTTGTGTGAAATGTTAGTATACTTAAGAGACTTACTACATTGGCTTCTTTAAGGAACAAAATTCATGTCCCACTTACTGGTTCTGTGATAAAATGATCACTATGTAAATAGCACTGTCAGCAAACTTTGCAAATGAACAAGTCTTGGCTATTAACTGGCACATCCTGTTGGTACCAAAAGAACCCTTGAAGTTTAAAACAATCTCATTTAATTCAGAACAAATGCGCCATGCCAAAGTGCAACAAATATTGTGCGACACTCAATGGACACTGACAGGTAACAGCTGCATGGGAATTACTAAATCCACCTGCAAAGCAATTCTGCACAAATTGCATTGCATGCAAAGTCGCTTCCGTGAGGGTGGAGCCAACCCTTGCCGTCAGTCTCAGCGCAGCCACAGTTTAAGTCGCAGGGCGTCAACTCCATTTAAATAGTATCTGAACAGCCTCTTATCGCGGACAAAACCAAGGTTTTCATAAAGTTTCAAAGCAGACTTATTTGTTATTTCTGTTTCCAAAACAACCTTCAAAAAAGAAAAAAAACTGAAGTTATAATTTCATAATTAAAAATTGACAAAATATATAATCAAATATTTTTTAAATTACATTGATTTGTTTTAAAATGACAATAAAACAATACTGGTATACAGAAAAAAATCATCAAAATGCTAATTATTTTTGAGTCAAGACAGGGGTGAAATTATTGAGAACTTTTCTCCAGGTTTTTGTGATGTTTCAACGTTTAGGACTTGACTACATCTTTATAATAAAACAAAGATGAACTATTTTCCTGTGGAGAAAACTAAGGTGACATATACGGTGATATAAAAAGAGAAAGTGGAGGAAAATCAACAATCAAAGTTTTGAAAGTCAGGACTTCATGTTATTTAGTCTGACTTCTGACTCCTGTTTCTATTAACCTGTCACTGTTTATTCATTATTGATTCCCCAGCCTTCCTAATGCTGCGAGCCCTTAATACAGTTCTTCATGTTGTGGTGACTCTAACCATAAAATTATTCCCATTGCTACTTCATAACTGTAATTTTGATACTTTTATGAATCACAAACATATAATAAAAGGATGGTCTCAGGTGAACCTGTGACACTACTCCCTCCCCACCCTCAACTCCCAAAAAACGGTCGCAAGCTACAGGTTGAGAACCACTGGCCTAGAGTCTAGACCAGTCTGCAAACTTCAAGAATTGAACCAAATATCCTAATGCTGTCAGTTTCGATATATAAAATTTTCCTGGTGGGCTGGAGATATAGCTCAGTGGCAGAGTACTTTTCTAGCACGTATTAGGTTTTGGAGTCAATCTTCAGCAAAGCATCAAAAAGAAAAAAAAAAGGAGAGAGGAAGAAAAAGAGGGAGGGAGAGGAAGAAAAAAGGTAAGTTTTATTGGAAAGTGGCTATGCCCATTTGTACACATGCCAATGGCATCTTTCTTAACACAAAACTGAGTTAAAGCAGCTCTCACGAAGACCCACGGTTTGTAAAGCTTAGAATATTTAGCATCTGTCCTTTTGCAGAAAGTTTACTGAACATTAACCAAGGGAATAAAACATTAGAATCCATCAGTCACCTGGAGAGATGGTTAGAGTAAGATTGTTCAGGGCGTCAGGTGTGAGGTTGGGGAGAGATAGATCTATAAATGTTACTGGCTAGTCTACAAATCAGCAAGCTGCAGGTTAGGGGAAGAGACCCTGGGTCAAAAATAAGGAGGGCTGGTGATGGCTAAGCAGGTGAAGGTGTTTACAGAGCAAGCTTGGCAGCCTGAACTTGAGAGTAAGAAGAGAGAGCACTCTACAGAGTTATTTGATGTCCACATGCGCCATGCATATGCACTTACACATCACATATATACACACACAGTAATAGTTAAGAAAACTAACGTGGGGAGAAATAAGACAGAAAACAACTGAAGATACCAATGTTGATCTCATGTGTGTGTGTGTGTATACACACATATATACATGTACGCAGGCACGTACACACACACACACATATATGTATGCCGCACATGTGCACACACACACACACACACAAAGAGACTTTGGACAGGGCCCAAGAATTTGCATTTTAAACAAATTACAAAGTGAGATTGATGTTACTGAGAATCAGTGGTCTAAACATTATTCAGACCAAAACTTAACAGAGGATCGGAGAGTATTAGATTCCATTTGAGTCTTCTGGAATATCGCTGAACTGGTGGCCATGACAACATAGAGCTGATACTTTTGAAAACTATGGGCTCTTCGTATTTCTACTTCCCTCGACCTAAACACTCTCTCCTTTCCCAGTTTTAATATATGTTGCTCTATTTACCTTTTCTATTTATTCTCACTTGTGTCACTTAGAATTAGCAACACAGCAACCCACAGTCCAGAGGTGTAATAACCTTTGAGCATTTAGAGGAAGGGAAACATGGCAAAAGCACAACTCAACAGAGGCACAGCAAAGCATCTACAAAGCACGAGGCCCTTGCTGCTCTATCTTTGATAAGAATCAAGAGACAGAGAGAAGAGGTAGCACCTCAGTTTGCTGTGTCCAAAACCACTAAGGACCTGCACACTTCTGCATCATGGTCAAAGAGGCTCTCCATCCCACCACCCGGCTTCTCAGCTGGGATCCCAGGAGTCTTAACTATCTTCTCGCTATTCTCCTGCAGCCATCAATTCTCCCTCTGAAACTTTCTCTCAAAGTAGTCCTCTTATTTTTATCCCATACTGACAGCACCTTAAACTGCCACCAGCTGAGAGCCTCTCATTTTCTACATGTAATCCTCTCATTAATTTCCTAACTAAAAAAAAGTTATTAGCTCTTTGTCCTTAAACTTAATGACCTAAAAATTATCTGGAGAGGTTTTTACTTAATGGTTTAAAAATTATCTGAAGAGACTTAAAAGGTCTCTCAATATAGTTTCCATGTACAAGCCCAGTTTCACTAAGTCTCCCTCTTCCTCCTCTTCATGTTCAACATCAAACTGTCAGTCTTTGGAACCAACTATGATCTACTTCACCTTCTATTGGTGCACAAGCTTTTAACAATGTATTATGACATCACTTACAAACCTGTTGGCCCAAATTCACAGCTATTCTGAAAGACATTGCCCATGCACAAGTTGGATACACACCTTCAATCATCCAGAGACAAGAGATTTCTATGACCATTGAGCTACCCAACGCTACATAGTGAAAAACTGCCATGAACAAACAAAAATTCAAGTTTTAATATTGAATGCTACACTAGAATACCTGAGTTCAAGTTTTCAGATCCAAATAATTCTCTTGGGAAATTATTAAAATTCTGTTATTAGGTCAACATGTAATTACAACTAAATTGTTAAAGGCAATTTGAGAAAAACTAATGTTGCCACAACTCTAAATTACTAACTTACTTCATAGTAATAAAACGTGAAAAATATTAAAAGGATAGTTATATTTAGATAGCAACCTCAAGAAACGAACATGGCTATCTCTATTAGTGGTTCTAAACCTGTGGGTCATGACCCTTTGACAACCCTCTACCTCCAAAAATACTTACTTCATGATTCATAACAGTAGTGGTTGGGTCACCACAGCATGAAGAACTGTATTAAAGGGTCACAGCATTAGGAAGGTTGAGAATCACTGGTTACACTTTACAAATGAATGAAACTCAAGAAAATCAGTAAACGGGCTGAAGAGATGGCTCAGTGGCAAGAGCACCGGCTACTCTTCCAAAGGTCCCAAATTCAATTCCCAGCAATCATTTGATGGGTCACAACCATCTTTAACTGTAATATCATGGGATCCTACATGAAGGATGCCCTCTTCAGGTATGCAGACATACATGAAAACAAAATGCCTACATACATACATAAAAATACATAAATAGATCATTGACAAAGAAAACAGTAAACAAGGGCAAATAACTGGAGTCCAAATAAAAGCTTCATAGTAACCACACTTCAAACTTCTCCACTATTTCCCAAGGAAAGATAAAGCAATAAAAAGAAAATCTAATCAACTTGGGCAAGGGGATCTAAGTTAACTTTCATTAATAATTAGCAACCTAAACTATTCTAAACTAGTGGTTTTCAACCTTCCTAGTGCTGTGCCACCTCATGTTGTGGTGATCCCCCCCTAAACATAAAATTGTTTTCCTTGCTACTTCATAGCTGTAATTTTGCACTGTTATGAATCATAATGTAAATATTTGTGTTTTCTTAAGATATTGGTGACTCCCCCCCGGTGAAAGGGTCATTCAACCCCCAAAGAGGTCATGGGAACTGCTGTTCTAAATGTATATAAGGGTAATTACAGCTCCACATTACAACTGAAGTGTGGTTAAGACATGCAGTCTAGCCCTGGAGAGATGGCTCAATGGTTAAGAACACTTGCTGCTCCTGCAGAGGACCCGAGTCCCTCTTTTGGCTTCCTCAGACATACATGGCATACCCACATACACATACATTAAAAAAAATAAAATCTTCAAAAAATATATTTGAATTCTGGCTTGTTATCATCCTAATAAATTAATTAAGCCTAACTATACAAAAAAAATTACACAAGTGGCTACTCTAATAAGAATGTAAAGATGGCCTTAGTATACTGACTATTTCCTAAGAGATCCTGTATTACTCAATATAGTAGAATATGTTAAGAAAAAAGTTAACTATTTTTCAACATTTTATCACTTCAACTCTTATAAACATTTTTTAAATCAAGGTTTATACTGGAAATTTACTGCAAAGCTTCTCTTTTACTTCACATAGAGATATGAAAAAAAATCAAAAGATAATTGTTCTGGAATATTAGTTTAAGATGTGCTACATTTGTTTATGCTGTGAAACATTTTGTTAAATGATGCAAAGGTGTGTTGCATTCTTTTAAGTGCATTTGTTTAGCTCTATGAAGATGTGTCACTTTGCCTGTCTAAAACACCTGATTAGTCTAATAAAGAACTGAGCAAGGCAGGAGAAAGGATAGGCGGAGCTACCAGGTAGAGAGAATAAATAGGAGAGAAAAGGAGAAGGAAGGAGCAGAAGAGGAGAGGAGGACACAAGGGGCCAGACACCCAGCTAGCCATGGAGTAAGAAGTAATGAAAGGTATACAGAAATAGAGAAAGATAAAAGCCCAGAGGCAAAAGGTAGATGAGATAATTTAAGTTAAGAAAACCTGGTTAGAAATAAGTCAAACTAAGGCTGGGCATTTATAAGTAATAATAAGGCTCTGTGTGTGTGATTTCTTTGGGAGTTTGGTGGCAGGCCCCTAAATGAATAAAGAGCTCCAAGAGTAAAAAACAGTCACCAACAGATAATTCTGGGTTTTTTGTTGTTGTTGTTGTTGTTGTTTTGGTCCTATAAAAACAGTTAAGAGAGATGCATCGGTAGTTAATAAGTGCATGTACTACTCTTGCAGGAGTCTAATTCAGTTTCCAGCATCCAAACCAGACAGCTCAGAGCTATGAGCTATCCTAAGGGGATAGCTCTTTTGGCCTTCTTGAATACCTACAGACAGGTGGCTAGCAGACACAGACACAGACACAGACACAGACACAGACAGACACAGACATAGACATACACACTCACACACAAAATCTTTTTAAAAGAAGCTTAATGTATTTGAGTGTTTGATTCTCTTTAACAGAGAAATACATTACAGTGATGGTCCACCAACTCTCCATCAAGAAAACATTATGAGGATAAGTCAAACTGGCAGAGTTTAGACAGCATTTTTAACAGTGGAGGCTGGAGTTCATGGAGAGAGGCTGTGCCTACTGTTATCTGGCTCCCAACAGACCTTGATAGATATCTGATAAATGAACAAGTAAGTAACTATTGTTCTTCACAACAAAAGTTAAAAGCACATTAACATAACTTCACACAAAATGACAGAGCAGGCAAAGTTAAATGATTTGCCCTCAATTAAACACCTAATATACTTAGGAGTCCCTAAGTCACAGAAGACGGATAAGAAATCAAGGTGTCTCATACTGAGTCCCTTAAACATGTCAAACCATTCACTCAAGATACTTATGGTATGAGGCCATGGGAGCTTAGCGAGTAAAGTGCTACCAAGCCCAGCTGAGCCGATGAAGTCTAGGTTCAGTGCAACCTATCTCAAAAATTAGAGTGAAAAGTGATCAAAAAAGACAACCAAGGTCAATCTCTGGCCTCTACATGCACACATGCATACACTGACACACACACGATAAATAAATACAGAAGAAAGTAACACCATTTAATTCTAAAACATACAGTAAAATTAAGATCTAACCATATATACTAACACAGTATTCAAAATCTCTTAGAAGCTTTGATGAAAAACTAGTATTATTCAACACTTATCAGTAAGTACACATGTTGCCTCATAGGCGATGACTAATATAACTCATGAAAGACAAAGTAGGTCCTGGCCCTAAGCATCCTTGTTCACAAGAAATAATTCTCAGTAGCATAAAATCAAAATATGAGTCTATCAACTCAAAGATTTCTCCAAACAGCTAAGCAACTTTTGTGAAGCCTACAGAGTTATTACATCTACATGAAAATATGCTCAGAAAATGTGAAGGCAGACAGACAACCAGATTTCAGTAGAAAGGACATAGTTGAGGAACAAGACAGTAGGACGAATTTTGTAAACACACACAAATTAACTTTAGCAAGGTACATTTCTATTATTCTGGTACTCTGGAGGCTAAGGCAGGAAAGTGGCAAGTTTAAGGGCAGCCTGGACTACCTAACTCTAGACCAGACTGAGACAGAGACCTGTCTCATACAACAAAACAAAACAAAACCCCTCCGTTTTAAAAAGTTATCAAAGCACTTACTAAGGTCAAAGAAAGGAACCACCTAATTGCATGTATTGAATAACTTTGCCAAGATACATCCGCGCTCTCCCAGTACAGACTGCTGAGCACAGTGGTGCACACTGACCCCAGCCTTCGAGAGGGTGAGATAAGCACCAGCTTGGTCCCCAGTGAGTGCCAGGCCAGCCAGGGCTACATAGTGAGCCTGTCTCAAAGTAAACCAAAAGGGACTTTTCCCCAAGGATGACTGTCATTTGTGTTGCTCATAAAGTACAATAACTTTTATTTCTTAGCTGTCACTACTATAAAAGGCACTCATTCTCTGGTTTAACACCATTCCCACCTCCATTACTGTACAATGTTAGCATCCCCAGTAATCACTAATATTTACTAAGCATATGTGAAGCACAGTGCTATAGGAATAAAGGGAAGTACAGATGGCAAAAGGCCCTACAGACAAGCTGAAAAGATGTTCCCTTGTGGTAATATGCAAATCAGTTGTTTATTATTTAATACTTAAGAAACATTTTCCTTGAGTGAAATGCCCTCCATACAAGTTGAGTTTTCTCCCATGTTTTTTAAAAAAGGAAGTTAAATAGGACAAAAGGTAAGCAAAATAGAAACCACTTACTTAAATGACTCAGGTAATAGACAACAAAGCTTTTGAATATTAAATATTTACTGAATATTTAGATTTCACTGTAGTCTCAAGAAATTCAACTCCATTATCTTAAAATGTACTTTATATCACAACTATTATTTCTTAACAAAATAGCATTTTCTCCACAATCTGATTTGTGTAGAAGATCTGCAATGAAACTTCCAGTACTGGTACTAGCAGATACTGTTAAAAACCCATGCAGCAGAAGCCTGCCTAGGATAACAGGAGTAAACAGCTGAGCGACTCACCTCATCACAGTCTCCTTCCACCATGGCATATATAGCTTTCTTTACCAGGTTAGTACCTAGAATATAGATCTGAGTATTAATGAAGGAAAAGTATAATTAGTTTCTTAAAGAATCTAAATTATGGTAATCATAAGTGCACAGAAATCAAATGTTAGGCTTTATCTTGAATGCAGATGCACTGATCATCTCTAAGTAGAAAATAAAGCAGAAGTCCAGGGAACTCCACAGAGAAGTGAACCTGCCTTGGAAAGATCTACTTTCTGGTAGATTCTTTTTCCTCAGGTCTCATTAGCCTCAAGCATGAGCCTGTTTTATTGTTATAGGATATTAGGAAAGATAAAATAAAAAGGGAAAATACAGCATGAAGTAGTCCGGAATCCTGTGAGCTAGCAAAGATACTGAATGACTGAGCTATTTTGTCAAATGTCATCCAATTCTCTAGACACAAGGCCACAAGACCATTTAACAAGAACTACTTAGCCCACTGGGGCCTAGACAAAACCAGTTGCTGTAAAACGTACTGAGCCTGACACAACCAAGTCAGGCACTCTCACTGATGCCAGTGGTGTGTCTGTAAATGTCTAGGAAAGTATCATAATTCAGTGTCACACAGATCTGATACTATAACAGATCTGATACTATAGATACTATAGATACTATAGAAAGAACTGTCAAATCTCATTTTAAGAAAGACAATTTTTTCCAGATGTAATTGTACACATCTTTAATCCCAGCACTTGGGAGAGAAGGTAAATAAACCTCTGAGTTCAAGGCCAATTTAGTCTACGTGAAGTTCTCGGCCAGCCAAGGTTACATAGTGAGACCCCCACCTCAAAAAAGATATAAACTTTATTTTTATTTTAAAATTACTTTGTTTCCAAACTGGAAAATCAAACTGTTTTTTCTGAGTCCTTAGCTCTTTTCAAACCTATCTATAAAACAAACCAAATTCATTACAAATTTTAGTAGAATTTACTGTTAACACTATCCAAAAATGAAGTTCTTTACCCTTTAAACTGGCTCAGTACAGTGGCACCTGACTATAATCACAACTACTTGGAAAACTGAGGCAGGAATTTAAACCCAATGTCAAATAAATAAATAAACTCCTAACATATTTATAGGGATTTCTCAGGACACTACCTTGACTCTGAAAGTCTTAAATATAAGTATTAGACAGCAACACCCATATTCTTTTACAGCTACAAATAACAAAACTGCTAATAGCAATAACAGCACATCAAATATTTTATAACACTGACTTAGCTTAAAATACATCCCAATAAGCACTTCTCCATCTGACCATCCATTGTGAAAAGAGAGCCGGCAGGTACTGGACACTAGGACAGGAGTTCTAATTAGGCTTACAAAACAGTCAACAGGAAAAGCTTGAGCCAGAGCAGCTGAATGAGATTCTCAAGGAGAGTCTAACCATCTGCCTTTAAACCATCCAGACGATTCCAGTGACAGTTAAAAAAAAACACACGTGCTGACCCACAGATGGGTCAGCGGGGATCAGATCCCAAAGACCCACATTATGGAAGAGACGCTCAAAAATTGTTCTCTAACCTGTACACATGCACTGTGTGTGTGTGTGTCTGTCTGTCTGTCTGTCTGTCTCTCTCTCTCTCTCTCTCTCTCTCTCACTCACACACACACACACACACACACACACACACACACACACACACACACAAATCTAAAAAAACAAAGATTATCTCTCACCAAGTGGTAGTTGCAAATGCTTTTAATCTCAGCACTCAGGAGGCAGAGGCAGGCTGCTCTCTGATGAGTTCGAGGCCAGTCTGGTCTATAGAGTGAGTGCCAGGACAGACTCCAAAGCTACACAGAGAAACCCTGTCTCAAAAAACCATAGATAGGCCGGGTGGTGGTGGCACACACCTTTGATCCCAGCAATCGGGAGGCAGAGGCAGGCAGATCTCTGGGAGTCTGAGGTCAGCATGGCCTACAAGAGCTAGTTTCGGGACAGGCACCAAAGCTACAGAAAAACCTTGTCTCAAAAAATAAATAAATAAATAAATAAAAATTAAAAAAAAAAAACAAAAAATAAAAAATAAAAAAAACAACCACTTGCCTGCCAGTAAGGCCTGATAATCTGAGTTCAATCCCCATAGCCCATATGAAAGAACAGACTCCTCAAAGCTGTCCCCAGATGCCTGTAGTGATGTGCATACAACTTCTTCCCTTACTTTGAAGTTTATTCCTACATATTGACATTTAAATCTTTTGTTTCAATACACAAAAATGAAAGTAATTTATTCACCCTTTGTGAAACAACATTTTCCTTACCAATGCCATTTCTCCTGTACTTGGAGTCCACGGCTAGCATGGCTATGTAACCTCTGCGGAACATCTTTTTGTGCATGTCCAGCTTGCAAACGATGGCACCTACACACTCCTCCCCCACCATGGCCTTGAAAATAAACAAACAGTTAAGAAGAACACAATGCCATCAGGTACTGCAAAATTATCACGGGAAAACAGCAACTGACCCTTGGTCAGCATTTTTGAGAGAGGAAACCAGGAGAACTCCAGAGCAAAAGAGCAATCACAGAAAGTTTCAGAAATCTGAATCTCAAAACTCTTCAAATATTCTTGTTTCTAAACTCAAACTTTCTTCAGATCTTGATTTTTTTCATGCTTATTAAAACCCTAAGGGAGAGGGAGACAAGATTTCTACAAGGCAAACACTCAAGAACTTTTACAGACTCCATATCAAGTGCTTATATTTAAACTAACTTGAGATAAAGACCTGTTTACATTTGGGAAGAGGGAGCAAGTGAACAAATTATTTCTTTAAAAAAATCTACTTATTAGAATACAATAAAATAATGTACAATTTACCCATAAGCAGAGTATTACAAGTTTTTATAATAAAGATTTAATGAAAGATAAACATAACTGAAAATTACATCTGGTAGTTAACTTTGATCAAGAAAAAAGTACTATGACTTTTTCAGAAAAAGCACCGTTTAGAAGTATTACTTAAATCACACTCAAAAGGCACTTTAGCACTACAAAGACTAAATACATGATAGTCCGTTTTCAGGATATTCCGGACAATATGAGTCATTATCATAAAGCTCCCAGAAATTCAATACAATAGCCTGCACTTGGTAGGCTAAGGTGGAAGGATCTGAATCAGAAGGATACGAAGCTCAAGGCCAGCTTGCTCTACACAGCAAAATCCTGTTTCCAAAATATATATAGATCATATATGTGTGATATTTTAAGACATATACATATAAATATCTTAAATTTCAGTCTTTATATCAGTGTAATTAGAATACTATGACTTCTATTTTAATAAAACTATCAGGTTATCAAAGTCTTAAAGGCTAAATGTTAAACAATGCTGATAACTCATTTTGATATTCCAGTCTTGTTAATGCAAATGCTTATCAAATATTTCAAAACTGTTAAAAAGTTCTAATAGTGTATACTGAGAAATATAAATAGGGCAATCCCTCAGCAAGCAATATTTCTGTTTTGTAAACTAACTTTCCAGAAACAACTATATCAACACCACCATAAACTGGTCAAAAGATTAGTAAGCAAAATCTAACATATACTTAATATCTATTTTAACTTTGATTTTGTTGTAACATTTTATGGTCTAGTATTTAATACATTTCCTGAAACTCCCTTTTTAAATAAACTGTGGAAAAAAATCTTTGTAAGCAAGATAATTTTAACCCATTTAGAAAATCCTTTTGAAAGGATATTAAAGTCAATAACTGATAACAGTTCATTCCCATTGTATCACATTTTCCATAATTCTTCTGGGTCAAAAAAAAAAAACCTTACAATTATTATTTCCATTTTGTTTTTTCATTCATAACATACCAATTTAATGCACAACAAATCAATTTAATTTCTTTTTGTATTAAGACCTGAAACAGAGATAAAAGTTATCTAAATGAACAACTTTGACAGCCTTTTTAGTGCTAAGGACTGAACCCAATAACATGCATGTACTCTATCACTGAGCTACACGCCCAGCCCTACTAATAGCATTTTCTGATCTGAATTGTCAGTATACACGTATGTATGTATGTGTGTGTATTCAACATATATATGCACATGTGCACACACATATATAATTATCACAGACCAAATCATATAACAGGCAAAAAAAAAAAATTTCCCTGACCTAGTAAGCTAGGCTCGTGTAAAAAGAAAATAACACGAAAAATTTAAGACCATAGGATATCTATATCCTACAGTTAATAAAGCCATTCAAAAAGAAAAATTAAAGCCACTAAATACAGCTAGGTAATACTTTCAAACTGCACCAGAATTTCAAACAAATATTTGTCCTCTGACCATGTAAGTAAAAAGCAAACAAAATATTATGTTAGTTTTTCTTGCGACTACATTACTTCCCTAGTTAAAAACAAAGAAATATAGATCAAGTTGTACATATCATCTAAAAATATGATCTATCATATGACATATGGATATATGACTTGCTCAGTATAAAAACCAATACTGCAATCCTAATCAATTGCTTATTAAACAATCACTAAATTACTTGGTTTTTTTCCCCAAACAAAAGCTGCTGCACTCACTTTGAAGCATATTATTAAACATGGTTTCTGAAGTATGGTAAGTAGTAAATCTATCTTTTACCTTCACAAGACTTTTTAAAAGCCTGTCAAGTCTACACAACTATGAAAAACGTGTATCTGCAAAACAGATTCCCAAACTCCCCAAATCATTACAAAAAGAACACTGGAGGACATCAGAAAGTTAAATTAGAACAGATAACAGGAAATACTATACTACATTGCTAGTCGTAAATTTAAGAACTTCTAAAAACCCGAAAGTGAAAATATTGTGAACTATAAAGGCTAAAGTTTATGGTAACTGACAGTGACTCATCTGGACTAGTTTCTATTTTCCAAAGTGTTACAAATATTAGGAAGGGTTTTAAGAAACTTGTTGTGATAAGTCAACCAAGTACAGGCAATTTTTAAGGTTTACTGCATGTTCTCCCTGGAACCTGGAGGCACTTCGGAGGTTCTAATCCTGAGACTGACACTTATAAGGACAACTTCCATGATGATAAAATAGTTCTGCATCTTATTTGCCATCAAGAGAGGCCAGGAGACCAGAGCGCTAAAGCCCTCTCTGTTCCTAAAACAGCTAGGAGTTTGAACATTATCCAGAACCACGATTTTTATTCCCACTGAAAAATAAGGTGGGTCTAGATTATCTCTAGGGTGGTCCTTTCAGATGTAATTTGAAAGACATAATTCAGACATTATTTATAAAAATTACTTCTACTGGAAAATTCAATTTGAAAAGCACATGAAAGAACTAGTTTTACACTGTCTCTGTTGTGTAACTTGCTTTATTGTTCACTATCTCCAGACTCATATTCCATACTTAATGAGAAACCTTAGAGGCCAACTACTTGTACACATTTCAACTTCTAGATATTCATAACTTAATGTTAAACTTTGGCTAGTAAAAGCTAAAGTAAAAACTTAACTGGCCAATTAGGAAGAGTGTACATGAAATGAAGTTTACCATAGTATAAAGTGCCAGAAAAACTGAGGTCTAGGGACAGCATGGCTCAAACCCACGACCACTGAACGCCTCCCCAGCCCCATTTCAGTTTAAACTCCTTGATGGCTTTTGCGGATGATGTACAGTTCAGTCAATACATGATTCTGAGGAACCGCATCTGACGGCATCTATGTCATCAGTGTTGTAAGCACTGTCCCATAGTCACCGACACTAACATGTCTTACAACTTTGGTTTGTCTTTGGTTTTTCAGACAGGGTCTCTCTACACAACTCTGGCTATCCTGGAACTTGCTGTGTAGACCAGGACGGCCTTGAACTCAGAGACAATCCTGCCTCTGCCTCCCAAGTGCTGGGTTTAAAGACTTGTGTTAACTCATCCTGTAGAACTATTTTAACACAATACTAAGAATCCTGACCACATTTTCTGGAATACAAAATACAAAATAGTACCTAAAGTTTAAACAAATGTCCTAAAATAAAGTTTAAGCACAATTAACACAAACGCTAACGGAACTACCAATGTCTATCTACAATATCCAGTATTTCTGGATTACCATCAAGCTGTGGAAGCAACCACAAGCCTTTTGACATATTGTCAAAACATACTGCAAGGAATACTGAGTGCAACTAAGTCTGGGTTAAAAATAATAACAATGGGAGCTTTATTCTCTGAAAGTATGTGCTGTGCTCACGGTACAGCTTATACCTCAAGTCTAACAATATCTCAGTTAAAGATTTCATACAGACAGAAAGTGGGTCAATGTTACCGTTGAGAGATTACCAGTGCTGGAAATGAAAACTTACAATAGCTATTCATCTTATCCAATAGGCAAATCTGTTCGATTTACATGTAAGTTAAAAAAAAAAAAAACCTTCTGTCATCTATCCCCATACAAACCAAGGCACCAGTTTTCAGGCTGTTTGAGCAGTTTCACACTTAAGTTTCCTGCGTCCCACAAAAAGGCCTTCTGTTCAAGTTCCAGGGGCCTTTCAGCCACCGGAAGTGTTAGTGACACCTTCTGCAATGGCACACCTGAAAGCATGCTGCCTGCAACTACTGTCCTACTGAAGGAAACAGTGTCCATCATCCATGACCAAGGCTCTGAGATTTCATTCTCCAACGTGGCCACAGCAACAGACAACCACGTTCACCAAAACATGTTTACCGCATATATTCTTCCCTGACTAAGGCTGGAACTGAGTTATTACTAAGGCCTGCGCGTGAACAGAACCAGGTTCCAATTAAATCACTACAAAATGCTCTGCGAATGAGGAGGGGAAGGGGTGAAGGGTCAAATGCGATTAGCAGCTAATGTAAACAGGACGTAAGACCCGCCCCCACCCCAGGTGAAACACACTGGCTTGCCTCTGTTACAACAGGAGCCAGAGAACCCTGCTCATGAGCTCTCACCTTCCACACAGTTCCATTTACTAACTAAGAGAGGGCGCGCGCGCACTTTGGCACTTCACAGCTGTAGGGTGCTGTGAAAATGAAGGCTACAACCACTGCCAGCACACACCGGGCCCTCGCCTGACACTCCCTGCCCTGAGTGGCCAGGCTCTCTGCCGGGCTCACCCTCTTGTCACACCATCCACTTACCAAGAAACACAGCTGTGGCCAGTTGTGGATAAAATATCTATACGTATAAATGGAGTAGGGTTCGGACAGATCTTTGGTGATCAGTCTCATGATATCAGGCATTTGGAGCTCGGATTCATAGCGGACGTATCGTATCGTCCGATCCTCCCCGGGCTCGGCCTCCCGGCCCAGGGAGCTCCTTAGACTGCAGCCGGCGGTCAGGGCCGAAGCCAGCAGTCGCACCTGCTCGTCCTCCTCCTCCTCCGGCTCGTTGCCCTCCACCAGTCCGTTGCGAGCCGCCGCGGGGTCGCTCGCCGCCGCCGCCGCCGCCGCCTCCGGCCGGCCGGGGAGCGCAGTTCTTGCATTGTTGGGGGCCGAGCAGGGAGCTCTCTCCCCCGGGTGTCCCCCGGCTTCTTTTGTGGCAGTCACTTTGGGGGCCCCGTCGGGGGCGGCTGCCTCCGCTGCACTCAGAACCTTACTCTTGAGGGTCGCCGCGGCCCGGAGGTGTCGCAGTTCGGGGCCGATCAATCCGTTGAGCTGCTGCGGCTGCTCCGGAGGCAGCTGCGGGCAGCGCAGGCAGGAACGCGCCTTGGCCGTGCTCGCCGCCTCGCCGCCCGCCGGGCTCCCGCAGCCGCCTTCGTGCTCCTCGTCGTCCTCCTCGTCGTCGCTGCAGCAAGCGAGCGCGGCCCCCGCTGGGAACGGGCAGCGGGGCTCGGCCGCCGCCGGGGCCGCGGGCGCTGGTGGTGGGAGGAGGCTGCTAGGCCCAGGCGGTACCTCCGCCATCCTGGAAGCGACACAGCCGAGAGAGGAGGCCATGAGCGGCGGCCGAGCGGCGCCAGGCAGCGCCGAGCGGCGGGCCGGGGGCGGCCGAGGCGGGGGGAACAAAGGCAGAAACCGTCCCTCACCGAGCGTCCCCAACGCCGCGCCGCCCCCACGCCGCCGCGCCGCCGTGCCGGCCACCGTCCCCGGCCGCCCGAGCCCCGCCGCCGGCCGTGTCACCGCCTCCCACCCGCCCCTCCTCGCGGCTCACCCCGCGCCGCTCCCCGCCGCCGCTGCCGCCGCTCCTGTCCCTCAGCCACAGCCGCAGCCGCCTCTGCCGCCGCGGCCGCTCCACCGCCGCCGCCGCCGCCGAGCCTCTCACCCGGCCGCCGCCGCCGTAAAGCGCCTCGCCTGTTACCCCGGGTAAAGTTTCCTGGGCCAGGCTTTACGACACTTCCCTGCCTGCCGGCTGCCGGGCCAGAGAAAGGGGCGTGGAGGGCGGTGACCTGTGCGTGGGGCGGGGCCCGCGGTGTCTCCCGAGGGCTTCCGGGCGGCCGCGCGCGGGGGGGTGTGGCCCTAGGCTGGGGTTCCCGGCCGCGGAAGTCGCGGGGCGGCCTCTCGGGGTGGGAAGGAGTGGGCCGGGCACGGCAGGCGCTCCGGGAGCTGCGGCGGCTGTGGACCAGCCCTTGACAGCCCATCTCCAGCGCCTTTTTGCAGCTGCACTGTTAACAACTTTTGCTCCGACCTGGCGGGTGGGGCAGGGAGCAGCGGCTACAGAGGTAGCAAATCCCGGACTGGGCGGCGAAAAGGAGGGAATTTGAAGCATTGAACTGTGAAGATAGCGTTTTGCAATAGGAAAGAGCCTCATTATCCCGTTGGGACAAGAGAACGGCTAGCCGTCTTCCAAACCCCCTCTTGCCCCATTTCTCCATTCCGAACATTGGAGCCATAAATGTGACTAACAGGTGCTGGACAACCACAGGCACACCTGGGGGAAAGTGACAGAGCCGGTGGTGGCTAAGAAGCACACTTCTAATTTGTGATTGTAATTGTGTTAGGTTGGGTGGCCCCGGGAAAGAGTTCGCGGGATCCTCCCAGGTGGTGTGCATTCTAAGCAGGTATTGAAGACTAGGGCATGCATTTGAGCATGTGACTTATCTCTGCCTACTTTAGTCCACAGCTGATGGTTTGCCGTATATATATCTGAGCTGAGAGGCACAAGGGTTGTGTAAATAACTCATGCATACAAATCAAGTTACTACTTTTTTGGTTTTAGTTGTTTGTAGGAGCTGGACACATGAGTAGGAACATTTGCTGCTGGGGTTAGATCCCCAGCACCGTTCACAGGCAGTTCACAACAGTCTGCAATTTCAGAGCCAAGGGATGCTACAACCTCTGCTGGCCTCCAAGGACAACAGGAATGCACGTGGTGTACAAACATACATACAGGCAAAAAAAAAAAAAAAAAAGAAAGGACATGTTCAAAAAATAGGGTTTTTATTTATTTGAACTGGTGTATAGAGCTTGTCAGGTGTTCCCATGATTAATGATTTCACGGATAGGTTTCTCTGACAGAAGGTTTGCAACTTTGTGCCACGACCTAATCTAAACTAAAAAAGTGAGCTGCACTAGTAGGCACATGTCTTATAGAGTCCTTGTTCTCAGGAGGTAAAAGCAAAATGCTCAGAAATTCAAAGTAAACCTGGGCTGCATAGTAAAACCTTATCTAAAAATAAATAGTACATAAAAATAATTCTCAAGCAACACTGACCCACACTGTGGTGTCATTTTAGATTCAAAGGTTACAATCCTTTTTACTAAGACTATTAAAGGACATACCACTTCTCAGGGAGAGATTAAGCCTCTAAAGATAATAAAATTTGTAATTATCTGCCAGGTATTGTTCAAATTGCCCTCTATACGTTATGAATGTCTTGCCGAAATACATTTCTGTACAAACAGGCTTGAAAACACTTGTGTATTTCAGTCTTCTCTGTAATATGGGGAAAGTCCAACTAAGTAGCTATAAATTTGAGAATGACTAAATAAACGTTTTATTCTTTTGTGTGTATGTGTGGTGTGTGGGCATGAGCGTGTATGTGTGCATGCATGTGAACACATGTATGTATGTATGTATGTATGGTCACATGTATGCATGTATGATCACACTTGTGAGCACGGGTAGTGTGTGAATGTGGACCCTTGATGCAGAAATCTTCCTTCTTCACTCGTCCATCTTATTCTTTGAGCCAGAATCTCTTGATTGAACCAAGAACTCACCAAGAGAGCTAGTTTTGCAAAGCCGCTTACTCCAGAGATCCCTCTTCTCTACCTTCTCAGGCTGAAATTAAAGGAGTGCCACAACACCCACTCATCAGTTTCAAAGAATCTGGGGATTTGAACTCAATAGAGTCCTCTTGCTGGCATAGCAATCTAACCATCTCCCAATCCTAAATTAAAGACTATTACTGTCAAACTATGCTATTGTTTTTTTTAAATTTAAAGAGGTATTGCTATTGGTACTATCCTGGTTTTTATTAGCTTTGCAGACTATTTCCACAATTATTCATTATAAAATAACCATTTATTGTGTGTGCTGGCTAGTCTTATGTCAAATTGGCACAAGCTAGAGTTATCTAAAAGGAAGGACCGCCAACTGAGAAATGAAATACCTCTGTAAGATTAAGCAATATGCAAGCCTATAGTAGGGCATTTTCTTAATTAGGAATTGATGAGGGAGGGCTCAACCCATTGTGAGAGGTACCATTCCAGGGATGGTGGTCAGGGTTCCGTAAGAAAGTGGGCTAAGCGTAGCACAAATAATAAAAACTCAATATTGGGGTTCAACCTGAAGATCAGAAAAGCAAATCAGCCAAAACACTAGGGAGCTTTTACCTTGTTGAAATCTTCAGAATGAAAGAGAGCAATTTCCTGTCTCATCCCAATTTATAATACTCTCTAGTGCTAGGATTAAAGACATACACGACCACCACTATAGCTAACTAGTGCGACTTCTGAGATTAAAGGTGTGTGTCACCACTGCCTGACTTGTATAGTTGACTAGTGTGTCTGTTTTACATTCTGATCTTCAAGCAAACTTTATATATTAAAATACAAATAAAATATCATGACATGTACCCTTTTCTCTAAAATTTTAAAAGAAAACTATAAGAAAAACTATATAAGTATAATAACTATGTATAATATATACAGGCAATAAATATATAAACAGTATCTAGTCCATTTGCATTTGACAAATTCAGAGAAAATACTCCATATCTATCCTATCTTGGTGAGTCCAAAGTCTTTTATCTAATTTACTTTCTATTATAATTTGCTTTCCACACTCGGTAAACAAGGAAAACTATAGCTATAACTGTCTGGTCTTCAACTTTCTCAGAGACCTGAGAATGAAATAATATTGAGTAAACAGGAAGTGCAAGCAAGCAATTTCCAAAAATGTGAAAAATGGCAGAAACAGCTGGCTGCCTGGACAGTCACCCAAAGTTCCTCTGCAACATTAGAGCATCAATCTTCAACCTACGGGCCTAGCATATTTGATGGACTTTTCTGTGAAGCAGGATATTCTGAAAGGCTGTCCCGCCTTGTCTTGACATTGTTTGGCAGTCACTTTCTTTTGTGTCCTGTTTGTCCAATTAGGACAGCATAATGTCCTAATTTGTGAACAGTCAAAGCAAGGGCATTTTCTTGCCCATTGATGTACTTTTGCCACAAAGAAAGTAAACTCCATGTGGAGTTTCTTCAATGCCCATCATCTTCTCTGAAGTAGATTAGTGCTCCCAGGAGCAGACATATCTCATTACCATGAAAAAGAATCTAGATTATTAAAACATCTTAAATACCACATTCTGTAGATCTCTGACGTGTTTGAAGATGACCTATCTAAAATATATCTTTGTTTGACCTTGAAAACAGACCTAAAGTGACTACAAGTTCAATTATAATAGGTGATTAATTACTAGCCTGCATTTCCTTATTACCCTAAATAGTTGGTAATAATAATTTCCAAGGACTAGAAGTTTGCATCACATTTTTTTAAAGATTTATTTATTTATTGTGCATACAATGTTCTGCCTCCATGTATGCCTGCTGTCCAGAAGAGGGCATCAGATCTCATTACAGATGGTTGTGAGCCACCATGTGATTGCTGGGAATTGAACTCTGGATGAGCAGTCAGTGTCCTTAACAGCTGAACCATCTCTCCAGCCCCTGCATACTCTGCTAAATGAGTTGTATAGGTACCATACCTTGAACAACAGTAAAAATGAATATTCAATATTTTCTAACAAAATTAATCTCAAATTTGTATTAATATACAAAATTTGTATACAATATACAAAAATCCAATACAATGTAAAACACTTAAAAGTAGTAGTTGCTTTTTAAAAGTAGATTCAACCATCTACCTTTTTATCTTATCATATCTACATCCTCCCTATTTTCTTTTCAGAGTAGATTCAATAATCTACCCTTTTATCCTATCATATCTATATCCCCTTTTTCTCTTTTCCAAACGAGAACTCTGTATTTAATCTCCTTTGTTCAACTTTTCTTCTGACAGTAAACAATAACAACTTCTATCCAAGCCCCCTAAACAATGACAAATATCCATAACCCGTTGAACAACCGAAAACTACCCACCCTGCCTCTTGGGAATGTGGGTGTTGTACACTTAAATTTACTTCCTGCTGTCTGGGGCAACAATATCTTTAGGGGATCCTGAAAAGAAAAATTTGGCTTAATTGTCAAGTCCTGAGAGAGATAGCGGTATCATTTGTTGTCCAGTCTCTCCATAATGGGAAAGTGCAGGGCTTGTCTCAACTCTTGGCCAGAGTAGTTGTTAGAGTGGATCATCTCACTCTAACAACTACTACCTTGAAATTAGCTACCTTGAAATTGTTCTGAGCAGTTTGTAGTTCTAAGCCAATCTTTAGATGGTGATTTTCAGCTCAGTGGTGTTACTATAGTCCTGGAGGAATCATCGTTGTGGGGCCCATCCTAGTTTTGGAGACTGCAAAGGTGGCTGTTAGGAGTGCTCATGGTTCACTGCAGAAAACTGATAGAGACTCGCACCCAAAATCAAGTACAGGGCGGTAGATGAAACCTTTTTCTAGAATTAGTTAGCACTCCATATGACCATTAATGTCATGACAAAAAGTTTATAACATAGATATGCTGTGGCATTCCTGTCTGTATTCTGTGAATATGTTTTTTTTGCTATTGGTGAGCAAAGAAGCTTCTTTTGGCCGATGGCTTAAAAGAGTAAAGACAGGCGGGAAATTCGAGCAGAGATAGAGGAGAAAGTAGGTGGAGTCAAAGAGATATCATATAGCTTCCAAGGAGAAAGATGCCTGCCCTGGAACCTTACCAGTAAACAATGAGCCTCATGGCAATATGCAAAATAATAGAAATGGGTTGATTTAAGATGTAGGAACTAGCTAGAAATACATTTAAACTATTGGCCAAGCAGTGTTGTTATGAATACAGTTTCTATGTGGGTATTTTGAGTCTAGGTGGCCAGGAAATGAACAAACAGTATCTATATAAATATATCAATCTTGCAAACCTTATGCCTTAAGAAAAACTGTTAAAGAATCAATAGAAAACCAAAGTATTATGAGATTAGTATCTATAAAATAGTCCTTAAATTTTTGTTTTACTTCAGTCCCATATCAAGTGACTCTTCTGATATGAGATACAGATTTTGGATTTCACTTTAATAAAAATGCTTGCATTTACAGAAGGAGAACCACACTCCAACTCCAAAGCCAGCTTTAATCTGTAATTGGACTGGGACTACAAAGAGACCATTTGCATTATATGTCTGTAGAGAACAGCAGAAACAAAGATTTGAGAAGATGTATGAAATTTTATTTTGTTGGAAATGTGACATACAAATAGGCTAATTTACCACTTTTCTTGTGATAATTTTTCTGTATTATTTGTCCTTTTTCTACAGCTGTCTCATTTGTCTTGTGATCTTTGGATTCCTTACTTGGATACCTTTATTCTTCTAAAAAAAAAAAAAAAAACCTTCCCCCCACCCTAATTTTGGGGAGATTCTCTTTTGGCAAGTTATATATGATCAAATGAAAAGCATTTGTTAGTTTTTTATTGTTGTTGTTCTTGGGTTTTTTGTTGTTTGTTTGTTTTTTAAAGATAAGGTTTCTTGGTGTATTACTGGCTGTCCTGGAACTCACTCTGTAGACCAGGCTGGCCTCAAACTCACAGAGTTCCACCTGCCTCTGCCTCCTGAGTGCTAGAATTAAAAGTGTGTGCCACCTCCATCTGATTGCATTTGTTAGTTTTATAGGTTAGTTTAAATGACCACACTGTTTGATGAACTATCATCTCTTCTAATTAAGAGGTGTCTCTTGTTCAAATCAAACCTTTATCAATTTTGGTGGTACCCATGATTTTTCTTCTCCTGTGTAAACAAAAGGAAAACCCTTCCCCAACATAATACATGTCCTGGTTTCCATTCTGAGGTCATTTAAATGATATTTACTGATTTAATTATGTAGTTTTTCTTTTCATACTATCCAATGTCTCTCTGCAGCTGTTATTCCCTTTGCATTGGCATTTAGAAAATTCAAAGTTGATAAAGCATTATGCAATCTATTTCTGGGGTTATTTCTCATCCCTTTCAGTTTATTTAACCTCTCCTTTACAGATCAATTTGATCTTTTTGTAGCTTCCTGATGTATAGGAGTATATGGTATACCTGTAATGTGCTTTATAGTAAGCAAAATACTGTTTCATTTTCAAAGCAACATATGCTGGACCATTGTCTGTCTTTATTTGTACAGGCATATCCATGATGGACATTACTTCTAGTAAATATGTAATTACCAAATAAGCCTTTGCTGAACTCAAAGTCATTGTCCATTGAAAACCTGAATAGGTATCAATGGTGTGGTGTACATAGTTTAGTTTTCCAAATTCTACAAAATGAAACATCCAGCTGCCAGATTTTATTCCTTTAATTACCCTTTAGGTTACTTCCTGCAGGTAGTGATGTTTTGTTGTATAAAGAACAAGTAGGACATTTCCTTATAATTTCCTTGGTTTGTTGCCACATGATGGAAAAGTCTTTTTTTTAAAGAAAAACTTTTGCTATTGACATAATGTTTTTTTATAAAAACACATTGACACATTGTGATTGAGAATTGATCAATTTCTGTATTACCTTGTGCTAGAGGACCTGGCAGTCCTGTATGGGATCAAATGTGTGTTATGTGTGTTATGTATATAGGGTGATTCCTATTCCTGATAGTATCTTGTAACTGAATACATAATAAAGTCAATTCTGTGTCATCTGGTATAAATTTAGTGGTTTCAATATGCAGAACAACTCTTTCTGCAAATTGAGAATTGGTAACTATGCTGAAAGGTTCTTTAAAATCCCTTAGTACCTTGAGAATAGCATATAATTCTGACTTTTTGACAGAATCATAAGGGCTTAGATCCATTTTACTTAAGTTTTCTGATTTGTAACCTGCCTTTCCTGATTTGTCTGCATCAGTATAGAATATGGCAGCTCCAGTTATTGGTGTGCCCCATACAATGCAAGGAAGGATTCAGCTAGTTTTCTTTATAAGTTGAATTCTCTTGCTTTTGGGATAGTTGTTATTAATCTCTCCAAGAAAATTGCTACAAGATCTTTGCCAGAGCTCACTTTCTTCCCATAATTTGTTAATTTCATCATATTAAAAGGTACTATAATTTCCACTGGATCTATACTTTTTAATTGTTGAAGTCTCAGTTTTCCTTTTCTAATTAACTCAGAGACATTTTTCACTTAAGTTTTAAAATTTTTACTTGGTTTATATGGTTAAAAAATCCATTCTAAGATAATATCTTCCCTCTGCATTAAAATTTCTGTAGGGGAATGTTTGAAGGGTAATATGACCAACGTGCAGTTAAGATTTTGATACATACAACCCACATGTGCCTTCCAATTCCTCTTCAATCAAAGCCATTTGGCTTCAGTTAATAATTATTTGGATTTCTTGTCACATCTAGGCTTTGTTTATATTAATCAGTTCATCGGGTTTTATCTCAATAGTGCACCATAGATGGGAAATGTCTCCTAGCAATCTTTGGAAGTCATTAAGAATCTGCTCCTAATTTGTACCTTTTGAGGTCAAATTTTTTTAAAACCTATTTTATATCCTAAATAATTAATAGACTCAAATTTCTATTTTTAGAAGTAATTTGTAATCCCCAACAAATCAAAATTGTATTTACTTCTTCAAACATTCTTTCTTAAGTACCTACATTTGAATTAGATAATAAAATGTTATCCATGTAATGGTAAACTATAGATTAAAAAAATTGCATACTTATCATTTCCAATGACTGACTTTAAAAAATTGGCACAGCGTGAAGCTATTTAACATTCTCTGTGGGAGAAGCTCCATTGCTATCTCTTAGTAGACTGAGAAGTATTATAAATAGGCAATGTGAAGGCAAATTTTTCTCTGCCCTTTTCTCATAGAGTGAAGAAACAATTTTTTAGATCAATAATTATAAGAGGCTATCCTTTAAGTAAAAGGGAAGGCAAAGGAATTCCAGACTGTAGAGAGCCCATTGATTGAATCATCTTATTAACACGTCTTAGATCTGTTACCATTCTCCATTTTCCAGATTTTTTTTAACAACAAAGATAGGAACATTCCAAGGTCTGGTTTATTCTTCAATATGTGGAGCATCTTGTTGCTCCTGTATCAGCTGTTCTAAAGCCTGTGGTTTCTCTATTGTTAAAGGCCATTGCTTAACGCATACAGGTTTGTCCGTCAACCATTTTAAAGATAGGGTTGTTGGTGCCTTTGGAATATCAGCAGCTGTTCTACTCTATTTTGTACAACCTGAGTGGTCGCTGACTGTTCTTTATAAAATCTTCTAATAGTTCCCAGAAACATATATTAATTTATGGTTTGTTTCTTGGATTGGGGAAGTGTTAATCTGAGTATTCCATCCCTGTAACAAATTACGTTCCCACAAATTCATTGTATGTTATCCACATATGGTTTAATAGGCCTCTCTGTCCTCCTGGTCCTATACATTCAACCCATCCAATGCTCTGCTTTACCTAAGATAAAATTCTGATTCCTAAAAACTGAACATTTACATCCTGAAGATGTCAGTTTGGATGCCAACATTCTGATGAAATTGTTTCATCTGCACTTGTGTCTACCAAACCTCAATGATAGCATCATTTATTCATATTTTAATTTTCGTCTTTGTTCATTTATAGAAATTTGCCAAAATATTTGTTTTCCAGTTTCTCCTGAATGTTTTATTCTCTTTTCTATAGCTATTCTATTATCCAGAACAGTATATGATGTAGGAAGTCCTTTTGTCTATGTGTTACTTTCATCGGTTAATGAATAAATGTTTTGGTCAGTGACTCAGCAGAAAAGAACTAGGCAGGAAAACTAAAATGAGTGCTGGGAGAAAGAAGGCAGAGTTGCAAGATGCCATGGAGCCACCAGAAGAAAAAGACGCAAGCCACCAGCCAGAATCTTGCTGGTAGGCCACAAGCCTCATGGCAAAATATAAAATAATAGAAATAGGTTAATTTAAGAGATAAAAGTGAGCTAGAAATATGCTTAAGCTATTGGCCAAGCAGTGTTTCAAATAATGCAGTTTCTGTGTTATTATTTCAGGTCCGAGTAGCCAGGAACGAACAAGTGACCTCCTACAACAAGTATGGTTTCTTACAATAGGCATTAGGTACTTTAATTGCTCTGGGAAGAAATGTCTTCTACTAAAACAGGAAACAACTTAACTGGATTTGGCATAGGGGTCTGCAAGAGGCCCCTCACAGAGTTTTCCAATGGCAAAGGGTTACCTTGAATATTCCTTGTTGACCTACATTAGTCCAATGTCTGCCTTTGTCACACCTTCTGTATAACCCAGAAGGGAGGGGCATGCTAAATGGATTATTCTTAGAAAAAAACATTGTTTCTAGTAATGCCCTGTCTACAATCCCGTCACATTTATAACACGTGACATTCTGCGCTTTCGTCAAACCTCTGCAAGCACCTCTCCTATCCATGCATCACCATGTTCATGAGAGTCAGTACTAAATGTATCTCAAATCCATTCCTCCAAAGGTGCTGACCTTGCATTTAATGGCCTAATTATCATTTTGCATAAAGAATTGGCATTTTTAAAAAATAGAGATTCAATTATTATTTGTCTAGTGCTACAGGCCACAACATTATACAGTATTTACTCAGCAATATTTTCATGAGGTCAACTTATCAGAGCCAAGAGCATTGTTGGAGGTTTAAACCAAAATGCAGAGCATTTTGGAATCATTTCCTTGTGAATAAAGTGACTGTTTCTTGCTGTAATATTTCTCACTGTAGCTATCCCCTTCTGCTACAAATTTGGAATTTATCTCCCACGGTTCGGCACTATTTGAGCTGTGTGTGAAGACAGTCACACAGTCAAGAAACCTGCTTCCCACTACCAGGTCCTATATTAACCTAGAGATCTGCCTTCCTGCAATTACCTTTATTGACAGGCATTTGATCAATGTTTAGGGTCCAATCAAAAGCATTCCATTTAGTACTTCCCCAGATATCCAAGGCTTCCTTGGGCCCTGGATAACTTTAGTAAATGACTCAATTTTCTTTCCTACTTCTCCAATTCTGTCCCAAGCATTCAAAGCTGCCGAGTGGCATAAATCCAGGGTGTGGTCATCACATACAGCTTGCCTTCCTATAGTAGAATAATCTCCTTCTCCAAGAATTTGATCTTGGGAGATTTTCCTACCTCTATCTTTACTCCACTATTCAATAATCTTAGCCTCTTCGCTGAACCAGGTACTCCACTATAATTGTGGACCTTACTCTAAAACACCTTTAACAAATTCTATCCAGTCTTTAGGTACAGTACTATTACAAATTGACCACTAGTTTAACATTTGCTCCACAAAAGGTGACTGCATGCCATATGAGACTATTACTTTCTTGAATCTCCTTAAATCTAATATTGCTACAGAAGTCCATTTAGCTGTAACAGAGTCTCTGACACTTTGGTAATTTATGTAAGGTTACTGGATATATTAAGGTTGGTTGTTTGAAAACCTTAGCCTGTTTTTCTCTATTTTCACATTGCAATGCTGAAATTGGTTCCCCATAAAATTCCTCTGTCTGGATTTGAACATCTCTCTGATCTGTTTTACTAGGTTTTCCTAAGGCCTATATCTTAGCACTCAGGTTAAACAACTTCTTTAGTCACACAACAAAAATAATGTAGATAACATTTACAAATGACATTACATAAATCCCATCTAAATTAGATATCTTCTTATTTAATAATTCCATTGTCAAACTGTCCAGCATATTATTATACAGAGACCCAAATCCCTCCATTGTAATGGTTTTTCCCATTTTTTAATGTGGGGAAAAATCTTTCTTTTAACTAATTCCTCCCTTTGAGAATTCCCACTTGTCAGGGCTGGGGAGATGGCTCAGAGGTAAGAGCATTGCCTGCTCTTCCAAAGGTCCTGAGTTCAATTCCCAGCAACCACATGGTGGCTCACAACCATTTGTAATGAGGTCTGGTGCCCTCTTCTGGCCTGCAGGCATACATGCAGACAGACTATTGTATACATAATAAATAGATAAATATGAAAAGAAAAAAGAATTCCCACTTGTCTTATCAAATCTGCTGATAATGTTGATGAAGATATCAGGCTCATTGCTGCTGAGTAGAACAGTAAAAGCCTGGATAGATTTTCAGGCAGCTGCCCATATGGCAGCAGCCCAAGAAGGGGGTTCATGGAGAGCCCACAACCACGATGGAGAGAGAGGGACAGAGACAGAGAATCAGCTGTCCGAAAAATACTCTTCAGCCTCAGTTAACCAGAACCACAAATTCTTAACTCCAACGGAGCGGATTCACTTCTGTGGACCATCTTAATGTCCAAAACACCAAGTAACCACACCCTAGGTCAAGGTGTGAAGCCATACTTGTCAACAACCTCAGATTCTCTGACTCTCTCTCTCTCTCTCTCTCTCTTTCTCTCTCTCTTTCTTCTTCTTTAGTTTAAAGTCTCTCAACTGTAGTCTCCTGTAAAGTAAAAGTAAGGTAATTACTTTATTGCTTCAAGAGGGAAGAACTAGGGCACAGTCGCAGTCTGAACAAAGCAAACCCAAGTTCCCAACAGTGCAAACCACACAATGCCTGGACCCTCATGATGGTCTGTATTCCCCTGAAGGCCTGGATCATTTCTCTGACTCTGCCCTCAACAACATGCACAGCTGGTCTTCTAAGCTCCAAATGACTTCACTCCACAGCTACTGCCTTTCTCGGTGGTCAGGTCTAAAATGCTGGGGACTTCTACCGCAACGGGACTGCATTTTCACCCATAGCTTCTCCTGGGCTCTCCTCGTGGTGACAACCCACAAATTCTCTGCATGACCCTCCCATCCTGGGTCTTCAGCTACCACGGAGGCTGCACCTTCACCAATGGCCTGTCATAGTGGCAAGCCTCAGCTGATCTCCGTGACCTCTCCCTGCCTTTAAAATCTCAAAACCAGTTCAGCTGTTCTTGCAGCCTTGGCTACCTCTAAAAGACAGCTTCTGCCTGCTCTCAGGAAACACTCCCAGATGTCAGTGGTTCTGACCTCTTCACAATTACTGATAATTTCTCAGCTCCAGCTGATGAGAGCAGAATATTTCAGCAAAGCAAAGGGTTCGCTTTAGCTGCTCTGGTATCTTGTTAAGCATGGATGACTCTTCAGCCTCAGCTAACCAGAACCACAAATTCTTAACTCCAATGGCCTGGTAACATCTTTGCTTCCCTCTGAAACTTCACAAGCCAGGCCTCCATTGTCTGCACACGGTCTGCTCTCAACATTCTCATCTGCCAAGTTTCTAAAGAACAGCTTCTATAGATCTCTCAAAAACTCAATGGCATTTTGAGCCTAGAAAGTTCCAAATCCTTCCACGATTCATGTTCCCTAACAACATGATCAGGTCTGTCCAGCAAAACCCCACTAACCTGACACACACGTGTCTCAGGGCTTCTATTGCTGTTATTTCTCAGGGCCCACACAGATGTGAGACTAGTCCATCTTGACGAGAGAGAGAGAGAGAGAGAGAGAGAGAGAGAGAGAGAGAGAGAGAGAGAGAGAAGGAGGGAAGGAAGGAGGGAAGGAGGGAGGAAAGGAGGGAGGGAGGGAGAAAGGAAGGAAGATTTTTGGAGTTTTACCGTAAATTTGGATTTTAAAAGAGATTGGATATTTTTAAAGGGACTGAAATTTTAATGTGTATGAATTTGTCAAGTCTGTGGGACTTTAAAGTTATTTATATTTTCAATGTGAGGTATTGGGTAAGAACAATGACGGAAAGGTTATGTCTTAACAGTGATGTGTTTTTATGTCAAGGTGAGAAGGGGGTCAGTTGTGCTGGGTAGTTTTATCAGCTTGAAACAATCTAAAGTCATCTGAAAGGAGCATCAGTTGAGAAAATGCCGTTTCCAGGTGGTGGTGGTGCACGTCTTTAATCTCAGCACTAGGGAGGCAGAGGCAAGAGGATTTCTGTGAGTTCGAGGCCAGCCTGGTCTATAGAGTGAGTTCCAGGACAGCCAGGGCCACATAGAGAAACCCTGTCTTGAAATAACTAACATCAGTCTGTAAGGCATTTTCTTAATTAGTGGCTCATGTGGGAGGACCCAGCCCATTGTGGGTGATGTCATCCCTGGGATGGTGTCCTGGGTTCTGTAAGAATGCAGGTTGAGGAGACCAGTAAGCAGCACCCCTCCATGGCCTCTGCACCAGTTCCTGCCTCCAGGATCCTGCCTTGCGTGAGTTCCTGTCAGGGCTTCCTTCAATGATGGATTACATTGTGGAAGTCTAAGCCAAATAAACCCTTTCCTCCTGAAAGTGCTTTTTGGTCCTAGTGTTTCGTTTCAGCAATAGAAACCCTAACTAAGACAGGCTATTTGGAAAATTTGAGTTGTCATAGGCATTTACATGGAAAGGCTTTCTGAAGCCAAGCTGGAGCCACACCTGAAACTTCAGCACTCGAAAGACAGAAGCAGGAGCATTGCCACAAACTCAAGACTAATCTAGTCTACGGTGTGCCAGGCTAGACAGGACTATCTAATGAGACTCTGTCTCAAGCACAGTAGCATATCCCCCAATACCTTATGGGAAAGGGAAACGAGATGCAGGCGTATGATGTAATCTTGTTTGATCTCTTCAAAAAATACACAAAAAAATTAATTTCCAAACCCAGACCTGGTGGCATACACAAGCAATCCTAGCATTTGGGAGGCTCTAAGACAGGAAGGTTACAAGTTCAAAGCCAGCCTTGCTATACAGCAAGTTCAAGTTAAGCCTGGGCTCCATGGTGAGACCGTGCCTCAAAACGGCAATACAATCACCACAACAGTCATATTTCAGACACATGGGTACATTATCTAAAGATCTCCCTTAGATAGAGTTAGGACAGTCAGCATCCAGATGAGGTTGGCCTCGCCCCTTGAAGGCCTGAGAGAGTGTGGCAAGAGTGAGCCTTGCCTAGTGCAGGGTAGGCAGGACCCTGTCTCTTTAAAAGGTGAAACTCTGCTTTCTTTTCTCCCTCTTCCCCTTTCTCTCTCTGCATCCCTATCTCTGCCTCCCATAGTGGCACCCAAGACTCCAGGGAATCCGATGTCTTTTTCTGACCTCCATAGGCACCAGGCATGCACATTGTGCATATACATACATGCATGCAAGCAAAACACCCATACACATAAATAAATATAAAAAGGTTAAGTAAAACATACACACACGTGCGACCACATGCACACATGTATGTGTTTCAAAATACAAAGTTCCTAAGCATTACCTGGGAGTTTGGCCAAAGGAACACGATCAGTTCAGATCATGAAGGAATGACGCCCACATGGCTTCACACAGTCCTCGGAGAAATGCTTAAGGGAAACTCTCACTTAGAATAATGTTGGGTTGGAGAGATGGCGCAGCATTTAAGAGCACTGGATGCTCCAAAGGACCTTGGCTTTTCTCTTTGGAATACCGTGTCTCCTAAAAGACCAAAGACCCCAGTGTAATAAAGAGGAGGAACTTGTCTTTAAGGTTTTTCTGTATTGTTGGTTGACAATGAATTTGGTCATACTGAAGGGTTGATTGAATATTGTCTCTCAAGAAGCTATTTTAAAAAAATCAGAATTATGGTCCAGGGAGAAGTTCCTAAGTTCATAGAGTATTGTAGGTGACCACCAAGCCTGATGACCTGTGTTCAATCTCAGGGACATGCACAGTAGAAGGAGAGAAACAACTCTCTTTAGCTGTCCTCTGACCTCCAAACATGACCTGTAACAGGCATACCCCCCACTCTTTCTCTTTCTGTCTGTCTGTCTGTCTCTCTCACATACACATACTAAAATGTTATTTTTCTTTAAAGTGAGGTTTAATTTGTCTTATTTTGTTTTGCTTCTATTTTTGTTTTTTGAATCTTGAAGCCCTCCTTAAAAGCAGGGACTGTTATTTTGTATTCCCCAGCTAACACATAAAGGAGTCTTAAGCTTGTTTGACATTCTCCTTCAGCAATCTTGAATTCTTGGAGTAACAAAGTAAATTCTGGCTTTCTTTCCAGTTAGGCAGAAATGTTTCTGACATCTGAGCACCGATGAGTTCTCTGTGTAATGAGTTGTGTTTGTGTCAAAATTTCAGAAGCGACCTCCTGGGTCAGATGAAGGCTCTTGGAAGACTGAAGATTGTTTTCGACTTGGAAGTAGTTTTCTTTTTGACTTTCTGCATGAAGTGGGGATCGCAGTAGCACAGAAACAAAACTAATTTGCTACAATGCTGCAGGCATATTTGCTTTCTGTGAAATTCTACAAGGAAAGCTGCCTCCCTGAGCAAAGACTCAGGAAAAGAAATGGCCTCGGAGCACAGCTACTCCTCTACCTGGGTGATTGGTATTTTTAGTGCTTTGTAATATCCTACGATGCAATAGTCACTTAAAAAAACAGGACCTACTTGTTCTCTTCTGAATAGCAGGACACAACTTAAATTTTGGAAGAAACTCACTCTCCTCATTAAGCCCGTTAAAATGACCAACAGCGATTTCAAAACATCTTAGAGCAACTTCCTGGAATCTTCCCGGAACAAGAAAAGTTCTTTCCCAGGTCTCTCACTCAGCAAGACATTTTTCTGTCTTTGTCTAGGTTTGGAGGAGAAACTGATCTGCGTACTGACCCTCACGACAACTGTGGGAATGAAGACATTAATAATGAAAAGATCTTCAGTTCCCTTCGCTCAGCAGGATGACTCGATGTGCCATAGGCACAAACACTGAATAATTTAAGTATTTGTGTAGTTTTATTTTACATGCCATGTGGCTCTTAATCCCACTAATCTTATCTATTATACATAAAGTGTGTGTGTGTGTGTGTCCTTAACTTTTTTTTATTCTAGTGGAAAATTGGACATATCTCAACTCTGAGCGCTATATAATTTAGCCGAAGGATGAATATTAGTAAAATAGAAATTTTACTCCCTAACCCAGTACACTCTGAGATTCCCAGTTTAAAGTGCTTTAATTAACCTTGATTCTTCCCTTTGAATTGAGGGTGGTGGTCTGTTTTTAACCTTCTGCCTTCCTTTGAGAACACTAATTGGCAGTCTCGACTGCAGGGACAGACCAGAGGCCTCGGAAGCAGGCAGGGTTATGGTCCAAAAGCGATCTTCCTCCGTTACTTCCTCTCTTGCACTAATTTCATAACCAGCCTACAGACCTGGATGCAGGACTGGTGAGAGGCCTTGGGGAGAACTACCTGCTCCTCACTTGAAAGCTGTTGAAAATTACGGGTCTCCAATTTAGCTGTGCCCTTAGCTGTTGATACTTCAGAGACTCATCCAACCACAGCTGAATCGCTGCTGGCTTATTAGGCTCCCGCAGGCAACTGCTGCCATTTCCCTAAGAAAGTGAACTATTTCTTAGCTGCGCTTACCACCCTATCCGCATCTGAACTCACCCTCAACTAGCCTCGACCCCCGACCCCACCCCGGCCAGTCCAGAGGGTGGGAGGCAGCCCTACCAGCTCTCCAGGCTTCGCGAGTCCCTTCACCGGAGAGGCTCAAGCAGCCTGTTGCTGGGACTATGGACTTTTCCGTTCACAGCTGCCCCCTGAATGTTCCCTGTGGTCTTGGCTGGGAACTGTACCTCAGAGCCTAAAACAAACTCCCTTTGGAAACTCTCCCTTCTCTTGTGCTGTCTCCATTGCCTTTAGTCACAGACGAATCCGCACACTGGCTCCTGTCCCCATTCAAGTGCAGGCTCATCCTTCAGCTGCTGTGTGGGTCTGTCTCTCTGCTAACAGTCACCTGCTGTGTTCCCCAAATTGACCTTTCACCTCCTTACTGCTCCTGCCACTTTGTTCCTCTGTGGCATTTCTTACTGCCGTGCCCTTCAGGAATTTTGTTTTCTCTCGATGTGTTAGTCCATTTTCCATTATTTTCTTCTAGTAATTCAACTCAAAATATTCAACTAACGGTGATTCTTTATATGAATGAGTGAATGTAGAGATGAATTGCTTGAGGTTGCCAAAATATGCCAAGTAATTTCTAGTCCCCATGACTGTGCTCATGACACCCCCAGTGCCTGGGAATCATAATTCTAAGCTCTAGTCCCCTCCATCTGGTTTTACACAGCCATGCACACTTCCCCATGGTCAACCAACTTCTATATGTTTTAGTTGTCTTTGCTTGCACTTCTTTGGAGCATCTCTTTGTTTGTCTGCCTGTGACTTCTTCTAGAAAAATGCTTTAAAAAAAACATGTATGCATTTTTCTAGGTGTCTGTACATCATGAGCGTGTAGTGCCTTGTGGAGGCCATAGAGGATAGCAGGGCCTCTGAAGCTGGAGTTAGAGACCTGTGTGAGTGCTGGGAACTGACCCCCAGGTCCTCCTAGACCAGAAAGGGCTCTCCACGGAGGCCTGCTTCTACTAAAGATTCCTTCAGGGGGAGAATTCTTTGTGCAATGCATTTATTCTGAAGTTATGGGTGCAAGACTGAGTTCTTTTACATCGTTTAAGAATATAGCTCTCAGCTAGGCCATGGTGGTGCATGCTTTTAATCACACATAGCACTTGGGAGGCAGAGGCAGATGGATCTTTGTGGGTTTGAGACCAGCCTAATCTACATAGTGAGTTCCAGGACAGTCAGGGCAGAGCTACGTAGAAAAAGACCCTGTCTTGAAAAACCAAAAATTAACCAATCAAACGAATGAATAAGTGCGATTAAAAAAGAATGTAGGTTTCTATTGGTATGAATATCTTGAACCAAGTTTAATTATATAGAACTTTCTTTTATCACATAGATGATATACTTGGGGCTTAAGATAATGTTTCTTAAATTCATAACTTTACGTGATAAAATTTTATCATGAAAATGAACTTTGGGAGGCAATGTTTACAATTAAACAGTCATTTATATGGTTAATTGCATTATTTTGACTTCAGGTCACCATAGCCTGCATGAAATGTTTTAGTTAAAAGGACCTTTTTCAAGGTCGACACCGAGGCTCTGGAAAAGTTAAGTAGACTTTGGAGACATGAATGTGGCATTAAAACACATAACATCTGAAATAAAATAAAATAAAATGCTGCAGTGCCCAATCCTAACTGGTTCTTTGATCTGCAGCTCATTTTAGTACGGGGACAAAACCGCCAATGCAACTGTAGTGAAGAAATAGATGGCGGTGCAGGAACCTTTCTAGGTAATGTTGTTTCCACACGGTATTGGAAGTCTCCAAAGTACGCGGGGGCAGCTGCTTCTCAGGGTTCCCAGCGGAGTAACCTTTGAAGTTCCGGGAGTGGCTAACGGTTCCTTTGATCCTCTTAGACTTCTCGCACTTCAAGGAGCTTTGGAGAAGAGCGGTTTTGCTTATCACTGGGACCTATTGTTAAGCAAAAGAAAAGCAACTTCCTAGATTTGTAAGTGAGCAGGTGAGGGGCTTTTCCTGGCCAGCTGTGGGAGTCGCTACTTAGAGACCAGATGCATCCCTTTTGCCTAGCCTCTAACTTTTTTGGAGTACCTGTAAATGGGTTAGTTGTTCTGAAATTCATGCTAGTATAATGATTTTTAATACGTGCCTCTCTAACAAACATGATACGTGCTCACTCAGAGGAAACACTAAAAACTCTAAAGAAATAAAAAGTGTTTTACACGGAATGGCCCTCAGACACAATTGTATTATAGCTCTTAATTATATATAAATAGATACTATGTAGACCAGGCTGGCCTCAAACTATGTAGACCAGGCTGCTTTGCCTCTTGAGTGCTGGAATTAAAAATGTGCACCACCACATCCATCTACTTCCGATATCTTAATTAAATAAATTCATTATATATTTTCAAGTGGAAAACAGCCGGTTATTTCAATCATGCAGTTCGTATACGTAAACTTTAGAAAGGAGAATCTGAAACAGACTTTATTCACAGCAGCACAATCGGTGGCACACACTTCTAATCCCTGTGCTCAGGAAGCAGAGGGGTAGACCTCTGAGTTCAAAGTTCAAAGCCAGCCTGGCCAAGAGAGTAAGTCCAAGACAGCCGGGGCTACACAGAGAAAAAAAAGCCCTGTTTCAAAACATAACAGCAAAATTGTGTACATTGAAAAAAAATATTCCAAAGTTCAAAATCTGAGTATACTCTTTACTTATGAAACAATTAAATATATGTTGGACCTCAATTAATAGGTAACTAATATTAATTAAAATATGTGAACATTTTCTTGGGTCTTTAAAGATTATTTGTAATTTTGATGTTTTTAAAGTATTAGAGATTAGTCAATATATCAGAATTGATCCCACCCATAATACATTTGAAAAACAACTTTAAAGTATAGCATGGGGTCGTAAGAGAGAGACATACACAGACACAGGACAAAATTAAGGAATCGACACCAGATATAATACTCCTAGCATCCACTGGACCACCATCACAAGATTCTCATATTTATTCCAATATGAAATAAATATTCATTCTATTTATTTCATATTTATTTCTAGGAATGCCTTGCTAGAGTTGTGCATAGATCAAATAGAATCAGATTATCTCATTTTTTCATGCACCCCATTCATTTAATGAACAACTGTTACTTCCCTGCTAAGCACTATCAACCCCAAGTAAAAAGGGAAAACTCTGCCTTCACAAAGCCTTCAATTTGGGGGAAGAGAAGGACAAATCAAGCAGACAGTTAAGGGTGGGAGGCTGGGGACGGGAATGGGCGGAGTGTACAGCTTAGTGGTAAACTACTATCCTTGAATGCATGAGAACCTGGATTCTATCCCCAGCATCACAGAGACTTCAGCAGCACCCGTGGGGAGCGTCGTGTCAGGGAAGATGTGAACACCACGGGCCACGGAGACTTCCCAAAGACAGCAGCCCCGTTTTATCAAAGACTTAAAGGGTAGGTAACAGTTAAAATAGAGAAAAGGTACATCTGTTTTAACCCAGGTGACCACCAGAGGGCAGTATGAGGAGGAGCAGAAAGCCTGCATGACGAGAGTCAGCTTAAAGGGCTGGGTGGGCAGAAGGCAGGTCACCAAGGGTCTTCCAGCTACCCTAAAGAGTTTCAGCTTCATCCCAAGGGACGACAGAAGATTTGCCCTTGCTTCAATCTGGAAAATGACAGGGGTGCCGTGGGCGGTAAGAGAAGAGGTTGTTGGATAACTTCAGGTAGGGAGACCAGCCACCCACCAGCTGAGGCTGTCCCACAGGAGCCCCGTGGAACTTTGGCCCCAACCTTCACTCCCCTGCTCCCTCATTGCACTGAGCACCCAGCCCCCTTCAACCAACCTAGGGTGCAATACGCCCAGGAAAGGCTGCTTTTTCCCTCTCTCTACCCTTTTGTGTGTTTGGGGAAGGAATCCATTATTTGACTCTACTCTCTTCCTCCTCTGAAGCATCCAGTGTGGTTCCTATCCAATGTAAGAACTTCTCCCCCAGCAGTGCAGAGTCCCCCACCTTCCTACCTGCACTCCGTGAGATGCTGTGTCCTGAGCTGAATGCTGAAGTTTGGGTTTTCTTCCTGGGCTTAAACCGCAGAGGTCAGAATGCACTCGGGAAGAGGTGCTCACAACAGAGTAATTCACCCATCCAAACAACAGTATAAACATGTTTAGTACGAAAAATACAAAAAATTCGAACAAGTGAGAAACAGATGAAAGCCCGTCTATTCTGTCATCACCAAATGACAAATATTAGCATTTTTAAGCACTCTCTTATTGTTTCTGCTGTTGTTACTATCGTTTTGAAGTTCTGGGGATGAAATCCAGGCATTCAGTCATGCTAGGCAAGCACTATACCACGAAGTTCTGCCCAACCCTCTATGTTAGTCTTTAGATCTAGTTTTAGGAGGCATGCTCAGAAGTCACTGTCTTACACACACACACACACACACACACACACACACACACACATTTTACGATGCTTCTAATTTAGCATAATAGAAGAAAATTCATTTCAATTAAAATACTACAATAAAAAATCAAACATTTATTTACTTATTTGTATGTGGGTACCTGTGTGAATGTATGTGTGCCACATACATACCTGGTACCTACATAGGCTGGAAAAAGACATCAGATTCCCTGGAACTGGAGCTACAAGAGGGTGGGAGCTTTTACATGGGTGTCAGAAACAAAACCTGGGTCCTTTGCAGAAGCAGCAAGTGCTCCTAACCACTGAGCAATTCCTCCAGTACTTGTAATAAGATGCTAATGATTGTAAATCATCTCACTCTGGAATTGTAGTCCACTCTAATTCAACACGGAACCACGCAAAAATTATTACCAATGTTTGTATTGTAAGTAAACTTATCACAAACAGTTTGTGTATAAAATTGGGGTGGGTGTTTAGGATTGTGTTTTTAAGATAATCCCTAAGAGCAAACCTAGGTTCATAATGTATAGTGCTAATTTGATTTGCAAAATGGATGTACCAGTCAGGTGTGGTGACAGGCAGTGTATTCCCAGCACTTGGAAGGTTGAAAGAGAGATGAGGAGTTTGAGGCCAGTCTAGACTATACAATGAGGCCCTGCCTCAAAAACTAGAGCTGGGGATGTAGCTCAGCGGTAAAAACTTGCCTAGCCAACGATTGGAAGCTCACCCCATCAAAAGAAGTATGAGTATGTACATGCATGGTGTGCAGTCAAGTGTGTGCACGTATGTGTGCATGTGTGTGCATGCACGTGCACCAAATTTGCATTTCTACTGGCAGCATATGATTAACGGCTTTAATCATACAATATTAAAGAGAAAATTTGGCTCACTGAATACACAAGGAAAAATTTTAAAATAATAAAACTATGAATGCTTTATTCCCATGATAACTGAGAAAACAAGGAGAGAAACTGGCTGGAGATGCCACAGCAACATCTCTCTGAGAGGCCGATTGGCTGCATCTTCCATCACTTGGGTAGTATTGGGATTTAGCATCTGGCTCTTGAAATCCCTTGACATTATTTGGGGGAAGATAAGGTATGTAACTATTTCTCCTTGATTCTTGATCTCCTTAATATTAGGCCATAGTATTTTATAAATGATGTTGGGGGGTTAACCTCATTTAACAAGTCATAACATTGACCTGTGCCATTTTTCATTATTTAGTTTTAAAGTTAATTTTGTGGTAAATTAATTTTAGAAAGAAAAGTGAGAAAGAACACTAAATCAAAAAATTGATAATGATTTAGTTAGAGAAAACACAAGAGGGCAATCTTGCACAGCCATAAAATATGTTTGCATAAGATGTTTGCAAAAAATAAGACATTTTTAATCAATTGTGAATTTTTCAACAAAAGATGCTTACAGTCTTGTTAATATGCATCGTCTTGTTTTTAACTATTAGAAGGGTAAATTTGCATGGAAATGTAACATTGATGTCCATCTCACAGATTCTGGATTGCAAGTGTGCTGATCTTGTTTGTAAATCCTGGGCGGGAAAACCTGAATCTATTTTCATTTGACTACTATATGTGTTGGTTTCAATTTGTAGAAAAGCAAGGGGATGAATATGATATATAAGGCACACAGGACAATTCTTTTTCCTGTAGGATTTTGTATAAATATCACACACACATATATTAATATAGGACTGGGCAGGCCTGGGACAGTAAACTCCATGGGAGCAGAAGCAGATCCAAACCAGGGACATTTGCAGACGCAGGACTGACCCAGTGACCTGGGTCAGAGTGGACCTGAGACAGCGAACTCCACAGGAGGAGGCAGGTACAGGGGAGCAACTGCTGGGCAAGTGATCAGAGACAGAGACCGCTAAGGGTACGGACATTAATCTGGTACCTTCAAGGGAGTAGACCTAAGCCAGGGCCCCTGTGGGTCTGGGTGTGAGTCTAGGACCTCCGAGAAATTAGGCCTGAGCCAGGACCTCTATTGGTCTAGGCGTGAATCTGGGACCTCCGAGGGAGTAGGCAGGAACAAGAGATCTCTGTGGGTCCAGGTGTGAATTTGGGACCTTTGAAGGAGTAGACCTGAGCCAGAACCCCTGAGGGTCTGGTATGAGTCTAGGACCTTCAAGGGAGTCGGCCTTAGCCAGGTCCTCTGCAGGTCCAGACACACCTGAGTCTGGTACCTCCGAGGGAAAAGATCAGAGCCAGAGACCTTTGCAGGACCAACCCCAAGCCAGGGACCTCTGCAGGAGCAGATCCAGACCAGGGACATTTACAGAAACAGTTCTGAGCCAACAACCTAGACCAGAGCAGGCCCGAGACAGCAAACTCCACAGGAGTGGAGCAAACCCCAGAATGCTGAAAGACCGCAACAACATGGAGTAACTAACAGGGTAACTAGAACTGTGTCACTGACTGCACCATTAGGAACAACCATCTGAGCCTTGGATCCACTGGCATCTAGAAGATTAATCACCAGAGTCACAGACAGCCCCAACCACACCAATTAGAGGAAAAGATGAGCAGACAAGGTAAGAACACATGCAACACCACAAAGAGCAACACGGCACCAGTAAAACCTAAAGACCCTACAACAGCAAGACTTGAACAACCAAATATAAATGAAGCAGAAGAAAATGACCTAAAAAAAAAAAAAAACCTCAGGAGAATGTTTGAAATTCTTAAAGAGGAAATGAGAAATTCCCTCAAAGAAATGGAGGCAAAGACAAACAAAAAATTGGAAGACATCAGAAAATCCCTTAAATAAAACAAACAAAAAAAAAGCAATCAAACATATGAAAGAAACTATTCAAGACTTGAAAACTGAAAGAGAGACAATAAAGAAGACACAAGCCGAGGGAATTATAGAAACAGAAATCAGGATCTGGACCCACAAATGCAAACATAAACAGCAGAATACAAGAGATGGAAGAGAGAATCTCAAGTACTGAAGATACAATACAGTGATGTGGGATTTCCCCCTGTGTGCTGTGATTACCATGGATAAATAAAGAAACTGCTTTGGGTGTACAGCAGAGCTATAGGGGAACAGACCTGGGCGGGGAAAACCAAACTGAATTCTGGGAGAACGAGGGGTGATGTCAGAGAGACAGATGCCAATAAGAAGCTAGAGCTAATGGCCCAAGCAGGGATTTAATTAATATAGTTTTTGTGTGATTATTTTGGGAAGCTGAGCAGCCAGAAATCAGCAAGTGGCCTCCTTGCAAAAAATTGGTGCCAACATGGCTATTCAAATTCACATAAAACCTGGGAGGGCTTACAAAGGAATTCTAGACACAAAAATATATAGAGTTTAACACAGCTTTTTGCTATTTGCTGGCAGCGTGCTACAGCTCCTTTAAGAGAGGTTTTCATGATTCAACAGTAGCAGAAAAAAAAAGCCACAGCTTTGAAATGCCAGCTTTCTGGGGCGTGCTACTGGCACAAACTCTGACTCTTTCTGGAGGTCCAGCTATGGAGCATTTGAATGGGGCTTGTGGGTCCGGGTGCCTGTATGCCCACTTGGAAAAATAGCTGAGACCATGCCCACAGATCATTGGCTCCTGCCTGGGCAGGCAGTGGACTCAGGACTGCTAGGAGTGCACAGACAGGAGAGAATGGTGAATTCCTGCCACCATACACAGAGATATTTCCAGGCTGTGCAATGTTCTGCATGGCATATTTAGCTATTACTCAGGGAAAAAAAAGGTTTATGTGCTACACGCTCATTCTCAGAGTTAAAGTGCTGAGCATGGCTCCTACCTGGCAGTCTCAGAGCTGACAGTTAAAGTATCCCCACCATTTTGAAAGTGGAGAGAGGCAGAACCAGCATCCAGAGCTGCTGCAACCAAACTGCCTACCATTTTAAAAGCTCTTCAAGACAGTAAAGAATTACAGGTACACAATAGGACAGATTCAGATATAGAAGATCTCTAAATGGGTCACAGTGTTGGATAAATGTATGTAGCCTTAGGAGAGAGAAGAAAAAGAGTATAAGAGTTATAAAAGGAAGTAAATGGCTTATAAATAAATAAATAAATAAATCAAAGCCTTTAAATAATAAAGAAAAATAAGCCACGTAAAGATGGAATATGCAAAGAGAATCTGGATTATGTATACTATTGTGTTTTTTTTTTAATTTTTTGACTGCAGAGAGACATTTGATTCTGGGGACTGCTAAGCTAAGCCAACATATATATTTCAAAGGTATCCTGAATTCAAAATTTGAGTCTAAGGATATGTTGCCTTGAAAAAAGTTTCTTCTTTAGTTTCCACAGAGGTGAGAACCTATGGATTACTTCCAGACCAATATGATTTGATGGACCAAGATCCCCTGAAAGGTTGCCTTGAACTTCACCCAATAAACAACAAGAAGCAGTTTGGAGAAAAACTACACCCATATTCCCAAATATTGTTTATAAATGTTTGTTTTATTTTAAAGGGGGATATATGCTATGGAGATTTGCATTGGTATGGATCTTGGTTTATTGATACAAATTTAAGGTTAATTTTGTTATACTGTATATATGTATTTCTAATCTTGATTAAGGTATTGTGTTTGTGCAGCTCATTTAGAAATGTAATGTATAATTAAGAAATATAGGTTAATAGATAATCATCTATAGTAGTCAAACTTATAGTCATGTTAGAATTTCTAGATGTACAGAGATATATTTCAGGTAAATAGACATTCTTCAACCTTTCAAAGATTACAGAGTACAGCATTTAAAATGTTTGAGAACTTAAGACCTTTCATGACAGTGAGACACATCTGCTCCTGGCAGCACCAATTACTTCAAGAGGACAATGGGCATTATAGAGTTGATTAGCCATTTGGTGGGGAAAAAACTGCTCTTGCCTGAACTGCTTGATGAACTGGACATGCAGGTCCCACAGAGAAATGACTACTGAACTTGCCTAAAGGTGAGACTGTCCTTCAGGGTTCCTGCTTCATGAAAAAGTCTTCCAGACATTCTGCGGGACACAAAAGAAAGTGACTGAAAACTGCCAATATAGGCAGAACTATCTTTGAAATTTTCTGCTTCATGAAAAAGTCTGCTTAATACTATAGGCTGAAGATGGATGACCCAACAATACAGAAGAACTTTGGGTGACTGTCCAGGCAGCAAGAAGTCTCTGTCAATTCTAGAGCTTTGGAAGTTGCTTACAGTGCACTTCCTGTTGACTTAGGTAATATTGTATCCTTCTGGAGTCTTGATGGAGTTGAAGAATAGTCATGATAAAAGGTAGCATCGATATAAATATTGTAACAATAATTATTACTTGATACCTGTTTTGTTATATGTAATTTTCTTATGTTAAAGTTAAAACTTTCCTTATTTTATTTAAACAGAAAAGGGAAAGTGATGTGGATTTCCCTCTGTTTGCTGTGATTACCATTAATAAATAATGGAACTGCTTTGGACCTATAGCAGAGCTATAGGGGAACAGAGCTAGGCGGGGAAAACTAAACTGAATGCAGGGAGAAAGAAGAGTGGACTCAGAGAGAAGCCATGTAGCCCCATCAGAGACACATGCCAGAACTTTAGCCGGTGAGCCACAGCCATGTGGTGATACACAGATTAATGGAAATGGGTTAAATTTATATGTAAGAGTTAACCAATAAGAAGTCAGAGCTAATGGGCCAAGCAGTGATTTATTTAATATAGTTTAATTATATTTATATTTAATAAATATAATTTAATATAGATTATTTCAGGAAGCAGAGCAGCCAGGAACCAACAAGCGGCCTCCATGCAATAATAGAGGAAATAGACTCATCGCCCAAAGAAAACTTTAAATCTAACAAAAGCTTAACCCAAAATATCCAGGAAATATGGGACACCATGAAAAGACCAAACCTAAGAATAATAGGTAGAGAAGAAGGAGAAGAAATTCAACTCAAAAGGACAGAAAATATATTTAACAAAATCATAGAAGAAAGCTTTCTCAATCTAAAAAAAGATATGCCTATGAAGATACAAGAAGCATAGAGAACACCAAATAGAATGGGTCAAAAAAAACAGTCCCCTACCACATAACAATCAAAACACTAAACATACAGAATAAAGAAAGAATATTAAGATATTCAAAGGATAAAGACCAAGTAACACATAATGGCAGACCTATCAGAATTACACCTGACTTCTTATTGGAGACAATGAAAGCCAGAAGGTCATGGTCAAGCATTATGCAGACATTAAGAGACCATGGATAACAGCCCAGACTACTATACCCAGCAAAACTTTCAATCACTACAGAAGGACAAAACAAGACATTCCATGACAAAACCAGATTTAACCAATACCTACCCACAACCCAGGCCTACACAAAGTGCTAGAAGGAAAACTCCAACCCAAGAAACTTGGCTACATCAACAAAAACCAGACAATCTTACAGCAGCAAGTCCTAAATCCCAAATCTCACGGCAGCAAATCCCAAATCTCACAGCAGCAAATCCCAAAGTAGGGGAAAATACACAAATTAACATCACCAACTATGAAAACTAAATTAACAGAAGATAACAATCACTGGTCTTTGACATTACTTAATATAAATGGATGCAACTCACCTATAAAAAAGGCACAGGCTAACAGATTGGCTATGAAAACATAATTCATCTTTCTGCTGCATACAAGAAATACTCGTCAACCTGAAAGACAGGCATCACCACAGAGTAAAGAGTTGGGAAAAAAATTCCAATCAAATAGACCTAAGAAACAAGCTAATGTAGCTATCCTAATATCTAACAGAATAGACTTCAAACTAAAATCAATCAAAAGAGACAAAGAAGGACATTTCATATTAGTCACAGGAAATCTCAACTGAACAACTATGCCCCAAATATAAGGGCACCCTCATATGTAAAAGAAACACTTCTAAAGCTTAAATCATACGTTAAACCCCACACACGTATAGTGGGAGACTTCAAAACTCCACTTTCATCATTGGACATGTCTGTCAGACAAAAAAATTAACAGAGAAATAAGGGAACTAACAGATGTTATGATTCAAATGTACTTAACAGACATCTATAGAATATTCCAGCAAACACACCTTCTTCTCAGCACCTCATGGAACCTTCTCAAAAATTGACCACATACTCAGTAACAAAACAAACATCAACAAATACTAAAAATTAGAATAACCCCATGAATCTTATCAGATCACCATGACTTAAAACTAGAGTTCAACAGCACTACTAATTCCTGAAAGCCCACAAATACATGGAAATTAAACAATACTCACCTGAATCATCAATTGGTCAAGGAATAAATAAAGGGAGAAATTAAAGACTTCCTAAAATTCAATGAAAATGATCTCACAATATACCCAAATTTATGGGACACAATGAGAGCAGTGTTAAAAGGAAATTTCGTAGAACTAAATGCCTGCATAAAGAAGCTGGGAAAATCCCACACTAGTGAATTAACAGAACATTTGAAAACTTTAGAAGAAAAATAAACATACTCACCCAAGAGAACTAGATGGCAGGAAATAATCAAATTGAGAGCTGAAATAAGCAAAATAGAAACAAAGAAAACAATACAAAGAATCAATGAAACAAAGAGTTGGTTCTTTGAAAGAATAAACAAAATAAACAAACCTTTATCCAAACTAACCAAAAGGCAGAGAGAGAATATCCAAATTAACAAAATCAGAAATTAAAAGGGGGACATAACAACAGACATGGAGGAAATACAGAGAATCATCAGGTAATATTTAGAAAACTTGTACTCCACAAAATTGGAAAACTTAAAGGAAATGGACAAATTTCTGGATAAATATCACTTATCAAATTAAATCAAGACCAGATAAGCAAATTCAGCAGACCTATAACTGCTGAAGAAATAGAAATAGTCATCAAAAGTCTCCCAACCAAAAAAAGCCCAGGACCAGATGGTTTCAGGCCAGAATTCTACAAGATTTTCAAAGAACTAATACCAATAGTCATCAAATTGTTCCACACAATAGAAACAGAAAGAATATTGCCAAACTCTTTTTATGAGGCTACAATTACACTGATACCCAAACCACATAAAGGTATGACTAAGAAAGATAATTACAGACCAATCTCACTCATGGACATTAGTGCAAAAATACTAAATAAAATACTGACAAATCAAATCCAAGGATACATCAGAATCATCATCCACCATGATCAAGTGGGCTTCATTCCAAAGATGCAAAGGTGTTTCAACATATGAAAATCTGTCAATGTAATCCACCATATAAACAATCTGAAAAATAAAAACTACATGATCATATCATTAGATACTGAAAAAACTTTCAACAAAATACAACATCCCTTCATGATAAAAGTCTTGGAGAAAGCAGGGATACAAGGAACATACCAAAACATAATAAAGGCAATATACAACAAGCCAACAGTGAACATCAAACTAAATGGATAGAAACTCCCAGTGATCCCACTGAAATCAGAAACAAAACAAGATTGCCCACTCTCTTCATAGCTATTCAATATAGTTCTTGAGGTCCTAGCTAGAGCAGTAAGACACCAAAAGGAGATCAAGGGGATACAAATTGAAAAAGAAGAAGTCAAACTTTCACTATTTGCTGATGATATGATAGTTTACATAAGCAACCCCAAAAATTATACCAAGGGACTTCTGCAACTCATAAACACTTTCAGCAATGTAGCAGGATACAAAATTAACAAAACAATCAGTAGCCCTCATGTACACCAATGATAAATGGGCTGAGAAAGAAATCAGAGAAATATCACCCTTCACAATAGCAACAAATAGCATAAAATATCTCAGAGTAGCTCTAACCAAACAAGTGGTAGACTTGTATGACAAGAACTTTTAAATCTTTGAAGAAAGAAATTGAAGAAGACACCAGAAAGTGGAAAGATCTCCCATGCTCTTGGGTAGGAAGAATTAATATAGTAAAAATGGCAATCTTACCAAAAGCAATCTACAGATTCAATGCAATGCCCAGCAAAATCCCAGCAAAATTCTTCAAAGACCTCAAAAGAACTGTACTCAACTTCATATGGGAAAGCAAAAAACCCAGGATAGCCCAAACAATCCTGTACAATAAAAAACTTCTGGGAGCAATCCCTGACTTCAAACTCTATTACAGAGCTACAGTACTGAAAATATCCTGGTATTGGCATAAGAACAAACAGGAGGACCGATGGAACCAAATAGAAGACCCGGATATCAATCCACACATTTTTGAACACCTCATTTTTTTGACAAAGAAGCAAAAGATATCAAAATGAAAAAAGAAAGCATTTTTAACAAATGGTGCTGGCATAACTGTATATCAACGTGTAGAAGGATGACAATAGACCCATATCTATCACCATGCACAAAACTCAAGTCCAAATGGATCAAAGACCTCAACATAAAGCCACCCACACTGAACCTCACAGAAGAGAAAGTGGGAAGTACACTTGAACATATTGGCACAGGAGACCACTTCCTAAATAGAACCCCAGCAGCACAGACACTGAGAGAAACAATTAATAAATGGGACCTCCTGAAACCGAAAAGCTTCTGTAAAGCAAAGGACACGGTCAACAAGACAAAACAACAGCCTACAGAATGGGTAAAGATCTTCACCAACCCCACATCAGACAGAGATCTGATCTCCAAAATATACAAAGAACACAAGAAATTGGTCTTCAAAAGAACAAACAATCCAATAAAAAAAATTGAGTATAGAACTAAACAGAGATCTCTCAACAGAGGAATCTAAAATGACTGAAAGACACTTAAGGAATTTTCAACATCCTTAGTCATCAGAGAAATGAAAATCAAAACAACTCTGAGATTCCATCTTACACCTCTAAGAATGGCCAAGATCAAAAATTCTGATAACAACTTATGCTGGAGAGGTTGTGGGAAAAGGGAACACTCCTGCATTGCTGGTGGGAATGCATACTGGTCCAGCCCCTTTTGACGATTTCTCAGAAAATTAGTAAATAACCTTCCTCAAGACCCAGCAATACCACTTTTGGTTATATATCCAAAGAATGCTCAATCGTGCCACAAGGACATGTGCTCAACTATGTTCATAGCAGCTTTGTTTGTCATAGCCAGAACCTGAAAACACCCTAAATTCCCTTTGATCGAAGAATGGACAAGGAAAAATGTGGTACATTTACACAATGGAGTACTACACAGTAGAAAAAATAACGACATCTTGAAATTTGCAGAAAAATGGATGGAGCTAGAAAACATAATTTTGAGTGAGGTAATTCAGACCCAGAAAGACAATTATCACATGTACTCACTCATAAGTGGTTTTTAAACATAAAGCAAAGAAAACCAGCCTACAGGTTAAAATCCCAGAGAACCTAGACAACAATGAGGACCCCAAAACAGACATACATGGATCTAATCTACATGGGAAGTAGAAAAAAACAAGATCTCCTGAGTAAATTGGAAGCATGGGGATTTTGGGAGATGGTTGAAGGGGAGGGGAAAGACAGGGAGGGGAGCAGAGAAAAATGTAGAGTTCAATAAAAAAAATCAATAAAAAAATACAAAAAATACACCCCTGGACCCTTATGTAAATGTCATAATAGCCTTAAGAACTTAGGCATTTGCAGATACAGCCTGTGTGCTCAGGGCTTCCTTACCTCAGAGTTTCCATACTTAGGGGGAAGGTGACATTCTCCTATGTCAGATTTCTGAACTACATGCCATGCTTCACATGACCTCAGAGACCTACATAACTTTCAGAGAGGGATGTCTGAAAAGGACCATTTAAATCTGACTAAAATATAACAATCTTTCAAATACTGAGAAGAAAACCAGTTAGGAACCTATGACAGTGTTGTGGAGCCAAGAATTGTTGCAGTATATAAATGTACGTAGGCATAAAGAATAAATTTGACATAATTGGTCATTTTGATGAAAGCTTATTTTTTCTGATTATTGCAATAAGAATTAATACTTTGGAGTATATTTCATTAAATAATAGTTTTAAATGCAAAACACAGCATTTTGCCTTTTAATGGTGTAGGTCAGTGAATTGGTTTAGTAGATAGGCACTTGCCACAAATCTGACTACCTGAGTTCAATACCCAGAGCTCACATGGTGGGGAAGAGAACTGATCCCTTCAAGTTGTCCTCCACATCCAGTCACATGCTGTGACATCCATTTACATACCAGACCCATAATAGATAGGTGATAAATGATAGATAGATAGATAGATAGATAGATAGATAGATGATAGATAGATGATAGATGGATAGATAGATGATTGATTGATAGATAAATAGATGATAGATATTTAGATGATAGATAGATAGATAGATAGATAGATAGATAGATAGATAGATAGATAGATAGATGATAGATGGATAGGTAGATGATAGATGATAAATAAATGATGAATAGATATAGATGATAGATAAATGATAGATAGATAGATAGATAGATAGATAGATAGATAGATAGATAGATAGATAGATGATAGATGATAAATAAATGATGGATAGATATAGATGATAGATAAATGATAGATAGATGATATAGATAGATAGATAGATGATAGATGGATAGGTAAATAGACAATAGATAAATAGATGATAGATGGGTAGATAGACAGACAGACAGACAGAAAAATACATGTATAGACAGACAGACAGATAGATGATAGATGGGTAGACAGATCGATGATAGGTAGGTAGATAGATGATGGATGGATAGATGATAGATAGATGATAGATAGATAGATAGATAGATAGATAGATAGATAGATAGATAGATAGATAGATAGATTTAGTAAAAGTTGTTTTCCTGAAATGAGATCATGGAAATGTATATGAGTCTCACTGTAGAAAAGTATGGTCACCATTGCCCAACTAGCTGTACCAGTATCCAGAGTCCAGAGTATCTGGGGTTCAGTCCAATCTCTGTTGCTGTTACCATGGAGCTGCCTTCACATCATCATCCCTCTGGGTGTTGATGCTAGCAGTAGTCTGACTTTTGTTATTGTGAGGAAATGCTTGAGGCAGGCTGACTTTACAAAGAAAGGAGGTTTATCAGATCACAACTGTGGGACTCCGAGAGCAAAGGGCTAGCACTGGATAAGTCCAGGACCTTGTGCTGATGTCAGAGCAGCAGAGGGTCGTGTAAGAGGAAACGGTCACATGGAAAGACAGAGCCAGTGAGACTAGAGTCCTTTCTAATAGGACTCTCCCAGTGACTGTAGGCTCTGACCCTAGGTTCCACACTTCCATGTTAAAAGCCAACCACCCACCTATCAGCACCACACACACCTCTGGGGTGGAGGACCAACAACACCTAAACCACAGCAATTCCAGATTCTCCCACTAGGTCTCTGCAATGATGCTGTCTCCCAGCAAGGCCATCAACAACAATGACTCGAATATAAGTTTGGGAGGGACATGATTCAACCCTAGCAGCAGATAAGATTTCAGTAGAGGAGAATTAATGTGGGAGGAGCCGCTGAGAGCGCTGATGAGAAGGCAATTCCTAAATTTGTGTAGAAGAGAATGAGTAGGAGGTGAGAATAACAGCAGCTTATCAACAGGATGCACAGGGCATGTCTAGTGATGCCAAGTACTTTGTCCACTGTGCTGTCCAGTTCTGCAAGAGTACACTTCAAGCAAGGGGCTGTCGGCAAGCCGTGGGACTATTCCCTCTCTAGGAAAGAGCAAGTGATGAACTCTCCTTCCAGAGAAGAATCCATTGCCATTGTCATTGCTGGCTCTGCGAGATCAGAAAGCAAACCTTGAACTTCCAAGGTAGGGCATCCCATTGGCTCCAAGACCCTCCATGGCCTGGGTAGGAGGACATAAAAGGGCAGCTTTCTTGTGATTTGCATATTCCCAAGCTCCACATGGGTCTCTCCTCTCCATCAGAAACATTGCTTGCAGTACAGTTTTCCATTTGTGCATCTGACTGGGTTGCTGTGAGAGTCGCAGGGTGGTGATTATGTGTATCGTTTGCTCTAAGTCAGGCCCAGGGGTTGTTTACGACTCTTCGAAAGGTCTTTCTTTTTCTTTTCTATGGCATTTTCAGAGCGCTGCGCAGAAACATCTCACGTCAGGAGATGGAGTTGAAAAGCGTCTTCTCATTTAAGTTCTTAAGAGCGTTTCTGCATCTTTTTTTTTTTTTCTCAAAAGGGCGTATAAAAGTGGGTTAATGGCCGAATTAAGCAGCGCGCCAGCCAGGCAGACATTGTGTGCGTCTGCCGAGGAACCGTCCACCCGCCGCTCGCCATTGTGCTTGCGTCGGAGATGCTTACAATTATGGAGGGGATCCAGTAACAAAAGAAAATAAAAGTCGCCAGAAATAGATGAAAAGTGCCATTGTGTCCAGGAACATGGGAAGTGCACGTTTCAGAATGTCCCGTTTTCTGCTCTGGGAAGAAGAGCTCGGTGTGGGTATCAGCCATGTTGTTAGACTGAGCAACCTTTGCTTTGGGACTCTTTCCTGAAGGGCATGGAACACATTTGGAATTACGTTGGTCCCTTAGTTCAGATACGTCTAGCCTTGGCTTCATCTTTCATAGCATTTGGCTTTCAGTTCCAAGTAGTTGCTTGGTTTGATCCTTAGCTCCATCTGGTACATGAACACAATACAAGGTAGCCACACACAGGCAAAGAACCAAGAGCAAAACCCTGTAAGCCAGCTAGTTCCCTGGAATATCCTCTAGCTAACAGCCAGAGGACTACCATCTTGCAGAGAAGTGTGGGAAAAAAACTAGGGAAATCCACATCCAAAGGCCAATGCTAAAAGTTGCTTTGAAGTGCCCTAGACAGAGCATTTCTGTTACATATGAGAGGAGCTGTGTATGCTCAAGGTTGATAGCATTCCATCAGGAGGCCAAGCCAGTGCAGCAGACTGAGTGCTAACTGCAAGGTGGTCCTGACAGCAAAACTGAGTTCAGGGTGTAAAATATGAAATAAAAAATGTTGGTACCCATGGTAGCTACTCTTAAATGACCTTTCCTCAATACGGGGCCATAAATTTGAGCCTGGCCAGCACCCATTACCCTCTGGAAGAGTTAACCATCTGTTTAGTGAGAGGAATTTTACGTTCCTATCAAAGTGGCTTTTATACACATGGCTCTACAGTTTATTTAGCATTGTTAGTACCCTTTGCTGACAGGGGCTAAAGTATTGCCTAAGCTATGGAACTTCCTTCCAGAATTAAAAAAAAAAAGTGAACCTCTCTTAACAGCAAGGATTAGGATAGGAAAAGCTACACAAATGATGCTTTATAAAACAAACAAACAAAAAAACCAGCTTTTACTTTTACTCTTGCATCTATAACATTGAGAGGTAAAGGCTGTCTTTAAAAGCGCTTTCTGTGAGATAAAGCAATGGAAAGAAGAATTATTTAGGGCTCCTTCTACATATTATGAGTACTTGGGAAACACATTTATTTAAAGAAATGGATCTGGGGCTGGAGAGATGGCTCAGCAGTTAAGAGCACTCGCTGCTCTTCCGGAGGACCTGGATTTAGATTTCCACTACCTACATGGTGGCTCACAGCCATATGCAAGTTCAGTTCCAGGGGACCTGATACCCTCTTCTGGCTTCCAAAGGTACCAAGCATGCTTGTGATACACAGACACACATGCCAGCAAAACACCCAAACACGTGAAACAAAAAACGAAAGGGTGTGGGGTTTGGAGACATGGCTCAGAGATAAAGAGCATGTATTGCTCTCTTGTAGAAAGCCAAAGTTCAGCCCCTCAGATGACTCACCACTGCCTGTAACTCTAGCTCCGCCCTCTTCTATCCTTCTTGGGCATTGCACTCATGCACATGCATGCACATGCGCACACACACAATTAAAAATATCACTTAAACAAGAATGACTATGGCTATATTAGCACATGCACAGATATATCCACAACTCCCTCTACCAAGCTTTGTAGAAAACTATCCCTTCGCATTTCCCTCTTCTCCTTCTTTCCTGGCTCCTCTTGATTTTGGCTGGTTTTCCTTTTGTTTCCATTTTCCCTTGTCAAATTTTCTTCCTTTTCTCCTTCCATTTCCCCCCCGAGACAGGGCCTCTCTGTGTAGCCCTGGCTGTCCTGGAACTCAATCTGTAGACAGGCTGGCCTGAACTCAGAGACCCACCTGCCTCTGCTGCCCGAGTGCTGGGCTCGAAGGCGTGCACCACCAGTGCCTGGCTTCTCCTTTCATTTCATTTTTCCTCTTTACTTTCCCCATCACATTTAATACCTGTGACTTTACAGGTAAGAGTTAGTAAATATTTCAGGAAATATTTACACATCTATCAGATTGTTCTTAAATATTCAAAACAAAACTTCCCAAGCCTCTATACCTGTTAAAATTAGAAAAATAATAAATATATAAAACACATTGAGAAATCGATCTGATCTCCCCCTCATCTTTATTTTGCTTAAAGTTTCGGACAAACAACTACAGCTGTCTTACAATATAAAGATAATGTAAGCATAAAAGGAGGCCGTGAGGTGAGCATCGGAAACGAGCATTCATTGGATTGTTACTCTTGCTTGCTATCACCAAGGACGGCACAAGTGAAGAATAGTTGCTTATGGGTCCACCTTGGTTCATAGGAATGTGGACATTAAAGAATAACAGTGGCTCATGAGTGAGCTTCTAGGAAAGAAAGATGCCACTTGCAGGTCAAAGGAAGACACCTGCTACAGGAGGGAGCATGGTAACCTCAAGGATATTACCGGGACAGCTGCAACCCCGCTCTAATGCTCGTAAGAACTCGAGCATTCTGAGAACATTCCAGAGTGGCCTCCCAGTTGGACAGAAAGCAGTAAAGGCTATGAAAGGGGCAGTAGGTGGAGTTAATAAATTCACCTCTGCAATATTCTTTTTCCCTCGAACTCATTTCTTAGGTACAGTTTGACTGAGCTCTCAGCCTTTTCCCCCCAGGAATTGAGTTTACTAAGCTATAAGTATTCACATGGAGGAAGAATGGCAGACATAATGGAGCTGTGATTTGTAAATGCTTTGAATATCAGAGGTTACACCGGAAGAAGCTGTCATTCTTTCTTTAAGGCTTTGATTCACAAACCACCAGCTCGCCATCTTCCCCCTTCCCTTTGCTCAAGCATCGAGACTGATCCATTATGCCCTTTCCTCTAATGGCTACTAGCTATCTGAAACTTCTTGTGAGTGCTTCAAGGAGGACATCTTTATTGAAGGCAGACTGGGATGCAGACAAAGCCTTGTTTGGAATTTATATCTCTGTGCAAACACAATGCAGCTTTGTGTTGAAGTGAACAAGGCTAATCCCCCTTGGAGCATCCACATCCATTTCTCTTTTTTCTTCCTTTGTCTCAGCGATGCCATTTTTATTCTACAAACCTCAAAAGTTGTTGCTTATGCTGTGCCCAGCATGTATCTGCTAAGATTGCAAACTCCTTTTCCTACCTGCCAAATGTACTTTGGATTTTTACTGTACACTGGGGCTTTCTTCTCCCTTGCTCTTGCAGTATAACGCAACTCATCAATAGTTCAACAGTTATTCATCAATGAGGACAATGATGGCTTAACCATGAGTGCCAAGCACCTATTCCTTCTGTTTCCTTAGGAGCAGCTCTGGAGACCCTCTCCTGTGCTAGGAGGTGTTTTGAAGAATAAGTCACGTCCTGCCCACCTGAGCTTTAGTGCGGAAGTGAAGCCTGCCTTCCCTGCCAAAAGGCAGAATCATAACCCTGTTTCTTCCAGACAAAAGTATTCGCTGTGAGGTGTAAAAACTTCCCTTTCGCCAAATAAATTCACACCGAGTCTTCTTTGTGTGCTAACGTAGAACTCTCACAATATCCAATGCAGGAGAAGGAAGGTGTGGTCAGTTGAGATCTCCTTCTGAAGCGGAGTTGACTCACAGGAAGCAGATGAACTTGAACTAAGGTGAGCCTTATGCTCTTTTCAGCTCCATCAACTGCTGTCTAAGGCATCTCCCTTTGCAGCTATGCTTAAAGAGCTTCAGCAGAAAACAAGCTATATATTGGATCTCTAATGAACATAGCAATAATATACACTTTAAGGCATTATAATGAATTGTAGTGACATGCTGTGGAATAGCCCTTCTGTACACAGTGAAAATGTTTTGCTCTCATTGTTAATAAAAAGCTGATTGGCTGATAACTAGGCAGGATTTTCGGGACAGAGAGAATGCTGGGAAGAAGAAAGGAGTCTGAGGTGTCTTGAGCCAGACACAGAAGAAGCAACTTGGGAAGTTCAAAGATGAGGTAAGCAAGCCTCAAGGCAGCACATACATTAATAGAAGTGAGTTAATTTAAGTTGTAAGAGCTGGCTGCAAACAAGCCTAAGCTATCAGCCGAGCACTTATAATTAATATTAAATCTCTGTGTGGCTATTTGGGAGTGACTGCCAGGACACAGAAAATCTCCACCTACAGTGACATGATTGTCAACCTTAATGGTGCCTATGTTAAGGTTCAAACACACTAATAGTTATTAGTGCTAGCTACTAATGTCTTACCTACTGAACTACCCTGCCTCACTGTTTAACACAAAAGTCCTATAAACACAGCCTGCATTCACTCTAATGAGAAGTGAATTTCAAAAGTGTGGGTGTTTCCACTCAAATTTGTTATTTAATTGGTTTTGTCAAACACTAATACTTGGAGGGGAACTATGGGTTATCACTTGTAGGAATGGAATCTTCTACTTTATTTTAATCTCACTAATGCCTTTTCCTGATCTTGAGAGCAAACGCTGAGGCGGTGGATGACCAAGCAGCAATAACAAGTAACAGGAAAGAACAGTAACAATGATGATAATAACGGTAATCAACAATGCAGCTGGCCCCACCCTCTCCCTGGCCCCGCCCTCTCCCTGGCCCCGCCCTCTCCCTGGCCCCGCCCTCTCCCTGGCCCCGCCCTCTCCCTCCTGTGAAACCTCACACTGTGCTAGTTTTCCATCCTAACATCATGGAGGAAATCTCAGAAATCAAAACAACACGCGAAGGTCCGTTACGGTATTCTGCCTTAAATTGGTGGCGGGAACATCTCTGCCTTTGAACACATACATTTTTTTCCTGTCTATTAAGTCCTGTGGTCAAAGACTAGATGAGCCCAATTTTACAAATTTTTCCTCACTGTGTTTGTGTTTAAAAAAAAAAACCCATAGGCATGCAGTCTAATAACTACTGATGTTAACATAAATTTGTACGTCGTCTTCAGAGTTCAGTTGGGCTTTTGCTACAACTTTACATGTGCACATGTCCTAGCCCACCTTTTCACGTCTAGGGATTCTTCTACAGGAGAGTGTCCACAAATACAGCAAATCCATGCGCTGGGATCCTCACTGCTCAGCACAGAATAATGCTATCTTCAATCCAAACCCTCTGGCTTGGAGGCTGGTGAAATAAACTCTGAAGCCTCCAGACAGCAAATATGATATGGTTGTCAAAAGGACCAACACAGAATGTGTGAAAAAAGTCACAATGAGGTGATGCCTCATCGCCGAGTTAATTCTCTAGGGTGGGTATGATGTAGGCCAGGACTTGTTTTTCCCATTATACGTTTTACTAATAATTGAATATGAAAAAAGAAGAACAAACCACCTTTTTTGAATTCTAATCTGTCTTATTTGAGAGGGAAAGGGGATGTGACAGACAAGCCAGTTGGCACTCTCAGCCCAGGCATTTGCTCCTTGAGGTTGTCAAGGATTAGGCCTTCAATGTTCGGAACCCGGCACTGACCTTCTGGGTTTGAATATACCATCACTTTACTTACTGTGCCACAGCCGACTGGAGGTCTAAAACAGGGCTGTGTCTTTTCTAGCTACTACTTGAGATCTCTCTCTGACAGATAAAGTTTTGGTCCCTCTGCCGAAGCTCTTTGAGATTAATTGTCATGCATTACAGCAGATGCTTTTTTGTGTGTTTTAGTTCTTTTTTTATTATTAAAATATAAAATCACATCATTTCCCTCTGTTCCCCTTTCTCCAATTCATCCCGGACCACCTCTCCCACTTCCTCTCAAACTCCTGGCCTCCTCCTTCCTAACTGTTACACTCACACACACACACACACACACACACACACACACACACACACTCATAAGTGCATAAATACAGCTTGCCAAGTCCATGCAATGTTGCATGTACGTGATTTCAGGGCTGACTACCTGGTAATGAACACACTAACTGGGGGTTTCCTCCATGGGGGAAAGTTATCTTTCCCAATTAGCATCCTTTAGTTGCCTGTAGCTTTGTCTAAGGCTGGGCCCTGTGACTTTTACCCTTTCCACATTAGCATGTCTATTGGTATTGTACTTGTCCAGATCTTATTTAGGAAGCCAGACAATTACGATACCATGGTGAAGCTTCCTTGTCGTTTCTTGGAGATGCAGCCTCACAGTTGATGTCCTGATTCTCACAGTCCTTCTCCACCTTCTTCCATGATGCTCCCTGAGCCTTTGCTGTGTTCTAGATGATTCTGCTGGTGCTACATACTCTGTGATCAATGATTCTTGATAATTTTTTAAATGACACAATGACTGAAGATTGATTGATGTGTGTGTGTGTGTGTGTGTGTGTGTGTGTGTGTTTACTCATACAAGCATTTGCACGTGTCTGTGGGTATCTTAGAAGATCAGGAAAAGCTGTTAGATCCCCTGGAACTGGAGTTACAGGCTGTTGTTAGGCACCCCTTGTGTGTGCTGAGAACCAAACTCTGGTCCTCTGCAGTGCTCTGGGGTTTTTTGTATTATGGTTTTACTTAGCACGTAGCTATTGAGCTTCAAAGAGGGTCATGGGTTTATAAAGATAACCATGGATACAGTGAAAACTCAAGCATTGATTTTCTTCTTACCTTTCATTTTTAATAAAGAAAATATAGGCTGTACCCTCTTCCTTTGGGTTTAGAGCTACAAAGATCGTTCCCAGCGCTCATTTCAAAACCACTCATGTCTCCTGATGGGACTTCACGCAGTTCCCACTGACCCCCCTCTGGTCTCTCCTCTGCTGTTTCCCCTCTTCCCATTTCCCTCTCTTGGTTTCTGCTCTCCACTCTGGACTCCTCCAACCGGCTGATCTCTGGCTTCTCGCCAAGATGATCCCTCCTGAGTAGTTAGGATTACAGGTGTGCTCCACCACGCCTGCCTTCTCAAGAGAATGCAGGCACAAGGACAAGAACTTCCCAGAGATTTCTAAAATTTCCCCTGAATCAATTCAAAGCATAAGGAGACGAATAATGCAGTAAGTTCTAGAGCATGGAGCAAGGGTGTCTGTGGGCTGTCCAGGATGCTTTGGGTTTGAAGGACTGCTTGGTTACTGTACCTGCGAGTGGGTTCCCAAGCTGCATCTCTCTGCTGGATGCAGAGAAAGTTAAACATCTTTCGAAACCTGCTCACAGAGAGCTACCAAAATTCCACCTCTGAAACTAATTTCACAAAACCTAAACCTTCAGACTCTGTCTCTACTAAGCATACAAAGAAGACCCTCATCCTAAACGCTATAGTCAGTGAAACACCCACAGAGGCCTAAGACATTTTCATCCTCTCTGTAACACATGTGTGTAACACACATATGTACAACATTTTTCAACTAAAATAGGAATTGCAAGGTATTTCTCTCTCGGCTTGTATAAAATTATCTCCACTACCATTTTTACCCATTTCCTGAAGGATTTGTTTTCTAAGAAGCTAACTTCACATAATGTTTTAGAACGTGGTGTGCCAAGTCCACATACCTCTAGCCACTGTCTCCAGGAAACTCTGAGGCCGCACACTCTACAGTCACACACTGCATTTCACACCTTCTTCATTGAAAACTCTGAGCTTCACCTTCAAATAATTCTTATACCAAGCTAACTCAGTAACCGACAAGTGCTGTTTCCTCCCTTAACACAACTGGCCAAAGATGTTAGGAATGCTTAGGATCAAGAAAAACAAAACCAGTGGATCCAGATGGGAAGGAAGGTGGAGAGAAACTGAAGGAGTAGAGGAGGGAAAATTGTAATTAGGGTATATATATTGTATGAGAACATGTTAGTGTCTGGGTCCAGAGAGTTACCAGTCTGACCATACATACATTTTTTTTAAACAAAAAGAGGCTTCATTAAATACTGGCCAGGTCTATACCTGAGACTCATGTTCAGAATATGGCACCAAATTACATTAGTTTGGGGCTTATCAAGGCAAAACCCACAAGGCTCTGTACTTCCAAGCACACGTGCTGACACACCTCCTCCCCACGTGTGATCAAGCACACTTTCTATGCAGCTGGGGCTGCAGAAGGGAGAACTCTCGGCTTCGTATCTTCCGTGAGCAACAGTTCCCAGCATTACAGGAAGCCACCTGTCCCTGGGCAACCGCAGCCTACAGGTTAGAGGCAGCTGTGTTTTATAAATCTCTTAAGCACAGTAATTTCAACTTAAAACATATTAGTCATCACAAAGAGAGTATTTTAATAAAGTGGGGAAAAAGAAAACCGCTCTGTTTCTCTTTAAGGTTCTTCCTAGATTACTGTCTAGTTTTATTTCCTCTAAAATGTGATATATAATTCTCATACTATGGAATTTTAAATAGGGTAATTCAATGGATTTTATTCAGGCTTACACAACCACGACTATAAAACATTTTCCTGGACTAGTGGTGTGCCTCCATGACAGAATGCTCGCCCAGAGCACAAGACCCTGGGTTGGGTCCCCAACCTTGAAATTATTATCACCCCTTCAAAAAAAATCATGATTCCATTAGCAGTCACTTCCCCACTTCCCTACTGCTCAAAACCATTGATCAGCTTTCTGTTTCTCTAGGATGGCTCACTCTGAACGTACTTTGTAAACAGAATTATATAATATGTGGCCTTTGGTATTGGGCATCGTTTCCTGAGCATGTCCTTGTCATGTTGTCACAGAATGGGGGACTTGTTTTCTTTTTATGGTTGAATGAAAAATGGAATAAAGAGAAGAGGATGCAACTCCTCGTAAAGTACAAAGGGTTTTTATTGCAGATATGAGGGAGAAAGCAGGCAGAGGGAGGAGTCCAGGCTGAGCATGGCTGCAGACTAAACTGGATCATGAGAGGAGAGGGAGGCAGGGAGAGCAAGATAGGGGGCAACAACCAAGAGATGTGGCCGGGCCATGGGCCCAGAAACTGGTGTAGTCAAATGGCTGAGTTTGGGAAGGGAAGGGAAGCCCCACCCCCGAGAGAGAGAGAGAGAAAGAGAGAGAGGGGGGGGGTTTAGAGTAGAGTGCAGGATAAGTAGTGCTGGAAGGAGCCACAGGTACTGGGGGAGACGTCCTGGGTTTGAGACCTAACCTTCCAGCCTTTTGTTGATGATAAAGGGACAACATAGTCTCCTCTATAACTATTTCCTGCTGAAATTTGGGTGTCATTGTTGGAACCTGGGGGGCTGGCAGGAATGATGCTCAAGTTCCTGATGAGCAAGAAGGGAGAAAGGAGTGTGAGGCCACCAGGGGTTGCTGAAGGGCAGGCAGCTTTAGAGCAGCCTACGATACTGGCTCACCTGGGGAAGGCTTCTGGGGAGCACTCTAGCATACAGGGGTTCAGGACTGAAAATCCCATCAGGAGCATCTGGGGCTGGCACAGCTACAGACCAGATATAGAAGGTAAAGTTAAGGAGTTTAGGGGAAAATTTTTGTCTTGGGTGAACATTTGAAACTTCCAAGCCCATGGTACTG